>NC_053495.1:177988663-178288663 GCF_905171775.1 Rana temporaria
GCTAACGGCCAAAGGAATGGTTAAATACGCTCCTGAAATGCTCCAAAGATGCTGCTTGCAGGACTTTTTCTAACGTCCTGCCAGCACACCGCTCCAGTGTGAAAGCACCTTTCAAGAACTTTGACTGGTTTTGGCTATGGTTGGAATCCTGACTCAGTGGGAAACTTCTATAAGTCAGGCACACCCAGGCCATCATGGAGCACTCACCTCACAGTCGGCCAGCCAGCAGCAGGGGATCGGATTATATCATCTCTTCCTACTACTGGCTGCAGCTATTCATAATGCAGCTGCCAAGATATTGTATAGTTGAATATTTCCTTGTAATGGCATGCAGAGTGAAGAATCAGCTGCACACAAGAGGAAACTTTGAATCGTCTCCAGGAGAAGCGGAGACGCAGACTGCTACATCCCCCAATGTATGCGTAGTAGTGTTTCTTCTCACTTAGGCCGTGAACACACGATCGGTTAAACCGATGAGAACGGTCCGATGGATCGTTTTCATCGGTCCGAACCGATCTTGTGTGGGCGCCATCGTTTATTTATCCACGGTTAAAAAAAAGCCAACTTGTTTTAAATTTAACCGATCGTTAGTAGGCACAACCATCGGTTAAAAATCCACGCATGCTCAGAATCAAGTCGACACATGCTTGGAAGCACTGAACTTCGTTTTTTTCAGCACGTCGTTGTGTTTTACGTCACCGCGTTCTGACACAATCGTTTTTTTTAACCGATGGTGTGTAGGCACGACGGACCATCAGTCAGCTTCATCGGTTAACCAATGAAAACGGTCCATCAGACCATTCTCATCGGATGGACCGATCGCGTGTACAGGGCATTATACTTATTTTAAAAGCCCATTTCCTATTATTTATCACTTGAACATCTAGAAAACGTATAATGCCCCGTACACACGATCAGAATTTCCAATGGAAAAATGCCCTATTGGAGTAATTCCATCAGAAATTCCAATGAATTCCATCGGAGTTTACATAGAGAACATGTTCTCCTTTCCTCCGATGGAATTCTGTCGGAAATTCCGATGTGAATTTGGTCGGACAAAGGTCCGATCGTGCATAAGATGAAGAATGAATGGAGTGAGAATGAATTAGGACCTCAAAGCTAAATTGGTTAGTCCAGCCATTGTCAACCATGGTTCCTCTAGAGCACAGGTGTCAAACACAAGGCCCGGGGGCCGAATCCGGCCCTCCAGGCCATTTCATATGGCCCTCGCACCTCTCCTGCAGCTGCAGGAGTGCTCCAGCCCTCATCTGGTCCTACTCCAGACCTTTACTTACTGCTTTTAAGCAATGCATCCAGCTTCTTCCCAGCAGCAGCATAAGGAAAGGGGGGTGCACTGTGATGTAAGGGAGAGTGGGGGACTCAACTTCTGATGGTGGAGTGGCTCTTGACATCTAATGTAAAGGGGAGGGGATGCGCTGGACATCTAATTTTACAGATGCATCCGGCCCTGTTGAGGGCAATCGTAATGCTCATGCGGCCCACGATGAAATTGAGTTTGACACCCCTGCTCTAGAGGTTTCTAGGGGTCCTATGAGCTGTCGCTAACTGACCTCCAATCTAATAGTGTCTTTATAGTAGCATGATCCCAAGGAATCATTCAGCTGTCTCTAAAGGTGGCATTATAACCACCACTGTAAGGCGGCATTTCTCCCAATGACTATGAGTGTAAAGAGCATTTTACTAATTACCCCCGGACTAGCCTTACCAGGATTTTCTCAAGACCTCCAAATTAATTTAAAGGTTCTTTGGGGTAAAAAGGTTGAGAAAGGCAGAGTTTGTTTTTGATTATATGGAACAGAGCAAACTGTGGCACCCCAACATCTATCTCTCATCAGTACAAGGTCTTACAGGTAGTCAATGGTCGTTATAACGGCTTGAAAAGAGTTTTGTGTTTCTGATGAATGTCTCTTGCAGCACATCTATATGATAAAATTCAAACAACGTCAATATTTAGAGATAAAACAGGACTTTCATTTGTAAAATAGACCCTTTTGGGACTTTTCACACAATCAGGCCATAAAAAAGTCAACATGTGGATGGGCTGTGAGATGAGCCATGAACGGGAGCCTGTGGGAGGTTTGCTTTAAAAGTGTTTTCGATGTAATCAGAATGATAGCAGCTGGCTATTGTTTATGTTGCAGAGCCTTTGTTTAATATCATCCTACACATTTGGAAATTGTATATAACATTAATGGCAGTAATCTTTTTACTCATGCTAAATGTGGAGCAAAGAGCACCTGTAAATGCAACAAGGACAAATAATGCAGTAATGCAATGACCCCCCACTTTATTTTATGTATATGAAATGCTGCTCTGGCCAAGACTAGTAATTCTGGCAACGGAACAAATTGAAAAATCGGACAATTCAAATAGCACCTATTTATTTGTGATTATGTACTGATGGTGTTTGATCACCCAACACTTACCATCTGAATTTAATAAGGGTCCATTCACAGTAGGGCAGTTCACTGAGGTGTGTATTTTGCCCATGTGTTAACGTGCCACGCCAAGGTGGCCATTCCAGTGAATTGCTGCCAACGCACCTTATTGGACCAAAAATTGCTCTTGAACTATGCTTGGTGAGCACTTATGGTATTAAACTCAGGTGCATTGGGTGGTAAGAGCGCTCCTATTGTATAATGATGGCATGTTGAACCCATAAGGCCATACATTATGCAATTTTCTTTCCTTCAACTGTAGTTTGAAGGAAAGTGTTGGGGGGGGGGGGAGTGATGGGGGAATCAGTCAGTGATGTTCGAGATAAAATAAGCAAACTACCAAAGTCTGCCAGTGTAAATAGTAACGATTTAACATTAATGTGGCAAAACAGCATAAACAGCAATAGCGAAGCACAAACAATACAAATTGAAAAAGGATGGGGGCAGAATACAGAGTAACAGCTCTCCCGCGGCACTTGGCAGCTGTTTTGGATCATCTTTTTAAGAAACACATCTTGGTTGCTTGGAAGCGATCGCACTGGAGTATTTGTTTTTATAAGAATTTGGGCCATCATAAAAATCACATGTTTAGCAATGAACTTGTTTGGTGAAGTTTACAGCAGCTGGAGGATATTTCGTAAGCTACATTACCAATCACCATTCTGCTCAATTAATCAGCGAAGAGCAACTTCAAAAAGTAGACGGGTGATTGACAGCTCCATTTCACCAATGGCTTCCGCAGCTGTCGGTTCGGGGAGGAAGAGCTTGTTTATTCAGGCTCATCTGTAATGGATATTGATCAGTCAAATTATCTCAACCTACGAAGAATGTCAGGGATGTTCTTAATGTCAGGCAACATTTTGAAACCCACCATTTGTGCAACAGTTTAAAGCACAATTTCATCTTTAGTGATGTTTTCCTTTAATTCCCCCATCACATTGAGTGCAGCCCACCTGAGATAATACTCACTTCCTCTCCAATCCACCATTTTTTTCATCTGACAAGCCCGACAAGGCTCTTATCTGGGTGAAATTGTCACTGGGCACACTGACTACAGGTTGGCAGCACTCCACAAAATAAGGACCACCCTCAGGAAAAGGGAAAGGATCCAGAGCAGGGCCGTCTTTAACCACTTAAGACCCGGACCAATATGCAGGTAAAGGACCTTGCCCCTTTTTGCGATTCGGCACTGCGTCGCTTTAACTGACATTTGCGCAGTCGTGCGACGTGGCTCCCAACAAATTTTTTTCCCACAAATAGAGCTTTCTTTTGGTGGTATTTGATCACCTCTGCGGTTTTTATTTTTTGCGCTATAAACAAAAATAGAGTGACATTTTTGCAATATTTTTGACATTTTGCTATAATAAATTTTCCCAAAAAAGATATAAAAAAACAATTTTTTTCCTCAGATACGTTTTCTTCTACCTATTTTTGGTAAAAAAAAAATCGCAATAAGCGCCTAACGATTGGTTTGCGCAAAATTTATAGCGTTTACAAAATAGGGGATAGTTTTATTACATTTTTATTAATATTTATTTTTTTACCACTAATGGCGGCGATCAGCGATTTTTTTCGTGACTGCGACATTATGGCGGACACATCGGACAATTTTGACACATTTTTGGGACCATTGTCATTTTCACAGCAAAAAGTGCTATAAAAATGCACTGATTATTGTGAAAATTAGAATTGCAGTTTAGGAGTTAACCAGGGGTTAAGTGTGACCCCATGTGTTTTTCTAACTGTAGGGGGGTGGGGCTGGACTTGTGACATCATTGATCATCTTTCCCTATATCAGGGAACAGACGATCAGTGACACTGCCACTGTGAAGAACGGGGAAGGTGTGTTTACACACACCTCTCCCTGTTCTTCAGCTCCTGTGACCGATCGCGGGACTCCGGCCCGGATAAAAAAACGATAGAAAAAAACAATCAATTGTGTGGAAGTCCATCGGTCAAAAATCCACGCATGCTCAGAATCATGTCGACGCATGCTCAGAAGCATTGAACTTCATTTTTTTCAGCACGTCGTAGTGTTTTACGTCACCGCGTTTTGGCACGGTCGGATTTTTGACTGATGGTGTGTAGGCAAGACTGGTGAAAGTCAGCTTCATCGGATATCCGAAGAAAAAAAAAAATCGGACTAGATTCCATCAGATATCCGATCGTGTGTACAGGGCTTTAGGGTTGATGAAGGAATCCCTCCCACAGTGCTAGTCTGTTCTGCCAGCGAGAATCCTTCACTGCCGGCAGAACCAAATGACGAGTGTATAATCGTTTGGGGAAAACCACCAACGGGCTGGTTGCACACAAGTCAGTTGATAGATCGACTTGTGTACAACCCGGGAGCCCATACATACAAAATTTGCTGAACCAGCTGAATTTTGATCAATGTATGGCCCAGCTTTAGTTATACTGTAAAAAAAAAAAAATTAAATGCAGATCATATGTTACATTTTTATTTTTGGGTTAGATATACTTTAAGAGAAACCGGGTGGCCTCTCTGCCACAAGTGCAGCGTTCTCTGGATAATATTACCAGGTCTCTGCATTTGCGAGTTGCCTGTAGCTGCTCATTAAGGTAACGATTTGGATTGGGATGGCCAGACCACCTTCTTGGCATCTCATATGGATGGAAACATTGAGTAAGGAGGGATTCTCTAGAGGTGGAAAACCTCTTTAAGACCACTGTTTATTTTATAATAGTGTAGTGTTGGCAAGATTACTTACTACCACTATGGCTTCTCGTTGGAGTTTTGCAGAACTGGCTGGCTAGGAGCCACACTTTTCCTCGCTGATACGTTCTCACATACCTTTTCTGTTACAGCTGAGGAATCCATTCCTCCTCTTTAAACAATATAAATAAAAGATTGCTGGATTCTCGGCGAGGGTATGAAAACGCTTGATGCGGTGCTAACATCTGTGCTAAATGGCCCTTTATTTCCTGATTCAGCAGGGTGGCACTCTTAATTATAGACTTCGCTATCCTAAATCATTGTGATTGGTAGATCTGCTCGTCATGCCAGCCTTCATTAACATGCCTGTGTGGCAGCATTGCTATTGAGAGCCAAGGTTAAAATAGTATTAATTGCTTAGTGGTTCTTAGTTTAACCCATTAAGAACAATGGGCCTGATTCTCAAAAGAGATACGCAGACTTAACTGCTGTTCAGCCTGCGTATCCCTGTGCCTAACTTTGGAAACGATTCTCAAAAGGCTTTTTCCAAAGTTAGGCAGAAAATCTGACATGTGTAAGACACTTACACGGTCAGATTTTAGGATGCAGTACCGCATCCGCCACTGGGGGCATTTCTCATTAAAATGCAGCTTTGCGTATGCAAATGAGGACTTAAGCAGATTTTCAAAGCATTTCAGCACTGTGATTTCTGCGTAAGTTCCGAATTTGCCTGCGCAAAACTAGGGCTGGTTTTATAATGTGGAAAGTTAGTCACACATTGTAAAGGCCCATTCCAGCGACGGCATTTGGTATGCATTCCTGAGAGGGAGAACTCCATGCCAATTTTCAAAGAAAAAAACGGCATGGGTTCCCCCCCCAGGAGCATACCAGGCCCTTAGGTCTGGTATGGGTTGTAAGGAGACCCCCCCACGCCGAAAAATTGACGTAGGGGTCCCCCTACAATCCATACCAGACCCGTATCCAAAGCACGCTACCCGGCCGGTCAGGAATGGGAGTGGGGACGAGGAGAGGAGGACCGCCTTACGACGGCGGCACTTAAGTTACACGGCCTGAAATTTCTACCTAAGTGCTTTGACGATCGGGCACTTAGGTAGAAATTTTAAGTCAGTGTAACTTAACTGCTGAAATTTAAGTTAGGCAGACTTTTTGAGAATTTGGCCCAATAAAACAATAAAAAACATTCCTCAGTAAACTATTTGTTAACTTGCAGTTTACAATGTTCAATTCTTAGGCTGCATTCACACGTGACTGTTTTGTCGCCTGAAGCGCGAGGCTCCAAAACGCTAGAGCGGAAAAAATACATTATTCCCTATGGAGATGGTTCACATCTCCACTCCAAAACGCCTGAAGCCGAACACCTGAAGCTCAAACAAGTTCCCGGTTCCTTTTTTGTCCCGCGAATCGGGCGTTTTGGGCGTTTTTGAGCGTTTGTATTTCCCATAGAAAGTAATGAAAACGCTCGATTCAAGCGACTAGCGTGACAACGAGCGTTTGCTACGGGCGTTTTGTCGCTTTAATCAATAGAACATTTCACCCAGGCAGAAGATAAATGAAATCTACCAACATAGCAACAAGTGATGAAAAGATGATAATTTATCCTATTGGCTAAAATAAAAAACGTCGAAGTACAAAAACGTCGGACGACGCTGTATGCAAACACGCAAATACGCATGAATACGCGCGAAAAAAACGCCCGAAAAAACGACCAAACAAGCTACACTCAGGTGTGAATGCAGCCTTATAGCAGCATTCTCCAAACTACGACCTGGGCCGGATGCAACTCCCACTATCACCAATAAGGAGGCACCATTGCTCCCACAGCATTAGAGAGAGACCATCTGAAAGCAAACAGCTAGTGTACCTCTGTGCTCACTCTTTGTAAAACTTACAGTGCCTTGCGAAAGTATTCGGCCCCCTTGAACTTTGCGACCTTTTGCCACATTTCAGGCTTCAAACATAAGGATATAAAACTGTAATTTTTTTTGAAGAATCAACAACAAGTGGGACACAATCATGAAGTGGAACGCTCTCCATCCAACCTCACTGAGCTCGAGCTGTTGTGCAAGGAGGAATGGGAAAAAATTTCAGTCTCTCGATGTGCAAAACTGATAGAGACATACCCCAAGCGACTTACAGCTGTAATTGCAGCAAAAGGTGGCGCTACAAAGTATTAACTTAAGGGGGCTGAATAATTTTGCACGCCCAATTTTTCAGTTTTTTATTTGTTAAAAAAGTTTGAAATATCCAATAAATTTCCTTCCACTTCATGATTGTGTCCCACTTGTTGATTCTTCAAATTTTTTTTACAGTTTTATATCTTTATGTTTGAAGCCAGAAATGTGGCAAAAGGTCGCAAAGTTCAAGGGGGCCGAATACTTTCGCAAGGCACTGTACAATGCTCTGTGATTCCAGTCATGAATGAACACGGTATTAAAAGTTTATTTGAAAAATAATGATTTTATGTAACTAGCAAAAAAAGTATTGTATACTATTAAAAATATAAAATAAAAAAAAATATATAATAGATTTTTTTTTAAAAATGCAGTGAATAGTGGTGAATGCAACACAGAACCATGAGGATTTTTATGCATACCTATATATACCGTAATTTCCTGTGTTCATAGCTAAAAATTTAAAAAAAAAAAAAAACATTTATATACAAACGCCCTGGGTCTAATGTAACCTTGACTGTCATGTTTAATCGTGGGTAGAAGTAATCAAACACAAACTGCTTGAGCAGTCAGGAATACGATAGTGATCTTCCTTGTTATACTGGGAGCTTTTAGGTGACTGTTATTGCTGAACTCAATTAGCCACTGAATTGCTATAAAACAGATTTTATAGGAGTGCACAGCAGTTTATAACATCCCCTCTGTTTGACTTTTAGTGGCTTTTTTTACTTCTCTTTAAATGTGTTTAAATTTCTAAATGGTTAAATTTAGAGTAAATATGCCAAGGACAGGTCTTATCATCCATTGACAACATTTATATATTTAAGATGTGTGGAAGATGTAATGTCGGCTGCAGGCAGACCATGTTTGTGTAGGCTGTAGGTTGAGACCTGAGTTGGGTCCCACCGCAATCTGCTGTTAGTTAGTAGGGATGAGCCGAACACCCCCCCCCCCTTTTTGCGATTCGGCACTGCGTCGCTTTACCTGAAAATTTCGCGGTCGTGCGACGTGGCTCCCAAACAAAATTGGCGTCCTTTTTTCCCCACAAATAGAGCTTTCTTTTGGTGGTATTTGATCACCTCTGCGGTTTTTAGTTTTAGTGCTATAAACAAAAATAGAGCGACAATTTTGAAAAAAATGAATATTTTTTACTTTTTGCTGTAATAAATATCCCCCAAAAATATATAAAAAAACATTTTTTTTCCTCAGTTTAGGCCGATACGTATTCTTCTACAAAAAAAAATCGCAATAAACGTTTATTGATTGGCTTGCGCAAAAGTTTTAGCGTTTACAAAATAGGGGGTCGTTGTATGGCATTTTTATAAATATATATTTTTTTTTTACTAGGAATGGCGGCGATCAGCGATTTTTTTTCGGTACTGCGACATTATGGCGGACACTTCGGGCACTTTTGACACATTTTTGGGACCATTGGCATTTTTATAGCGATCAGTGCTATAAAAATGCATTGGATTACTATAAAAATGCCACTGGCAGGGAAGGGGTTAACACTAGGGGGCGGGGAAGGGGTTAAGTATGTTCCCTGGGTGTGTTCTAACTGTAGGGGGGGTGGACTCACTAGGGGAAATGACTGATCTTCTGTTCATACGTTGTATGAACAGAAGATCAGCATTTCTCTCCCTGACAGGACCGGGAGCTGTGTGTTTACACACACAGCTCCCACTCCCCGCTCTGTAACGAGCAATCGCACGCGCCCCTAGTGGCCGCTAAGCGAGCTGAAGTTATTGTACGGGCTCTCGCGCAGGGGAGCCGACCTGCCGCCGTAGAACTGTGGCGGCAGGTCGAGAAGTAGTTAAAGGAATATTTCACTTTTATTGTTTCACTTTAAACATTTGTTTTAAATCACTGCTCCCGAAAAAAACGGCCGTTTTTTTAAAACTTTTTTTGCATTGATACATGTCCCCTGGGGCAGGACCCGGGTCCCCAAACACTTTTTATGAAAAGGCATATAAGCCATTAAAATTAGCACTTTAGATTTCTCCCATAGACCTTTCCAGGGTGTTCTGCGGCTTTTCGAATTTGCCGCGAACACCCCAAATAGTTTGCTGTTCAGCGAACAGACAATAGTTTGATTCGAACTCGAAGCTCATCCCTATTAGTTAGGTAGGACCTTCATATTTTCATCTGATAGGAAACTGTTGAAAGTCCCATGTATTAAAGAACAAAAACAATGGTCAAATTATAGTATACTCTCACTTGGTGTCACAGGATTAAAAAAAAAAAAAAATGGTGCTGTGATTTCAAATTGATCCTAATGCCCTGTACACACGACCGGTTTTCCTGACATGCCAAAACCCAACGTTTTTCCCGACGTGATTCCTCTCAAGCCTGCCTTCCATACACACATTCAGTCAAAAAAACACTTGACCAAAGTGCGGTGACGTACAACACGTATGACGGCACTATAAAGGGGAAGTTCCATTCAAATGGCGCCACCCTTTGGTCTGCTTTTGCTGATCCTCGTGTTAAGTAAAAGTTTGGTGAGAGACGATTCGGGCTTTTCAGTCTTTGTGCTTTTCAGTCCGTTACAGCGTGACTAATGTGCTATCTCCATTACAAACGCTAGTTTTACCAGAACGAGGGCTTCTGTCTCATACTTGATTCTAAGCATGCGCGTTTTTTTTCATAGCGAACAATGTCTATAGGCATACACACAAGTGGTTTTCGTGACGAGAAAAAGCTTCCGGGTACTCACTCCCGCGGGAGTAGGCGTTCGCCCAGATGATTGACATCTTGAGAAAAACTTCCCCTCTGCGGATAAGGCGCGTCAATAGTTTCCGAAAGTATCCGAACTGCGAGACGGCTCTATACGGCGCCTGCGCAGTCAGCTCTACACGGCTCCTAGTCGGTGCGCAGGCGCCGTATAGAGCCGACTCGCAGTTCGGCTACTTTTGGAAACTTGTGACGCGCCTTATCCGCCAAGGTTTTTCTCAAGACGTCAATCATCTGGGCGAAGTCCCACATGACACTGCGCCTCTGCAATAATAGCAATAATATGGTATGTACAGCAAAAAACAATGTAAATGTTGGAAGTATGCAGAATGTAATGTTATATACATGTTTTTAGGGTGAATCTCCGCTTTAAGACTGAGATGCCATTAAAGTTCATGGCCTAGATTCACATAGGGCGGCTTTACGTTGTGCGGGCGTAGCGTATCTTATTTACGCTACGCCGCTGCTACTTTGAGAGGCAAGTGCTGTATTCACAAAGCACTTGCGTCCTAAGTTACGGCGGCGTAGCGTAAATCGACCGGCGTAAGCGCGTGTAATTCAAAGTAGGTAGGTCGTGGGCATGTTGTATTTAAATTAAGCGTGACCCCATGTAGATGCATGGCCGAACGAACGGCACATGCGTGTGCATGCTCAGCATCACGTCGTATTTACGCCCAAAGATACGCCGGTTCAATGCCTGTGACGTGAATGTAACCTACGCACAGCCCCATTCACGTTCCGACGTCAATACCTTGCATGGGCTGCGACACCTAGAGACCTGCTTTATCTTTACGCCGGCGTATGTCTTACGTAAACGGCGTAACTAATTGCGACGGGCGTACGTACGTTCGTGAATCGGCGTATCTTGCTCATTTACATATTCAACGTGGAAATCAACGAAAGCGCCACCAAGCGGCCAGTGTAAATATGCACCCCAAGATACCACGGCGTAGGAGACTTACGCCGCTCGTATCTTGGCCAAATTTATGCGTAACTGATTATATGAATCAGGCGCATAGATTACGACGTAAGTCTTTGAGAATCTGGGCCCATGTGCGTGTAAAGGCAGGCGTCCCAATACTTTTGATAATATAGTGTATTTATAATAGTACTTTGTATATGGGAGAATACCTCATTATTAAAATATGCTTTCCCATCGGGGCGTCTGCAGTTACATTTTGTTTTATGCTTTTATTGTAAGAAATGTAAGCAGTTTTAATAGAAAAAAAAATCTTAATTAAATTGAAACTATAGCTTTTATTTTAAAAAAAAACAAAAAATCTGATTTTTATTTAATTTTACTGAAGGTCATATTCTGAAATTGTAAAAGCTCATTTCCAAAATGCTTTTTCACAATCATCATCAGAATAATAATGTTCCAAATTGTTATTAGAGTCCCCTGAATTCACATCTATGGAGTCCAGATGTTTTATAGGATTTCCTAAGCGATTCTCATTTATTAAGAAATATATCATTCTGTTGTAATGCAGACATATTTTCCTCTGAAGTTGCTGATAATTTAGCATGGAAAAAATTCAGGCATGGATGGTAAATATATTATATGACTACAAGTCCCATTGAAGCCGACAACCCCACCGCCAGTAAAATAACTTTGTCCGTTTATTAAAATGTTTTTTATTTTTATATATTTTTTTTCTTTTTCTTTTTTTTTTGCATTGGCTGAAAGATGAATAAAAGAATATTCATGGCAAAAGTCGATCTTTGCTTGCCAGGACCTTTAGTGTCGGTGAAGACTGGGCTCCCTATATTGCATGTGACATGTTGCGTGTCTGGTGCTGGTGATTGATGACATGTTTGCTCACCAAGAGCCCTGCACCTGTTAATGGCGAAGCTCTTACTTCTGGATGCTATTACTTTCTATAATTTATTAGCTTCAAAGTTCACTGCAGTCCCACATGAAAATGTTACATTTAAAGTAACCCACTCATTCAAATTGTGTGCATGGAGCAGTGCGCATGATCACTAGTGTTGAGCGGAATACGCCATATTCGATTTCGCGATATATCACGAATATATAGACGAATATTCGTGAAATATTCGCTAAAATCGAATATTTGTGATATTTTATCAAAAAAAATATTTTTGCAAAATTTCGCTAATGCGAAATAATGCGATTGCGAATATTCGGCAACATAAAAGGATCGCCTCAGCATACACTACTTGTTGCAAACAAACGGGAGTGAGGAGGAAAAGTAGAGGTTCTGGAGCTTGTGGAGGGCATTACAAGGAAGCAGAAAAAAAACACAATAAAAGACAATTTCACGAAAAGTAGATTACAGTAGACATGTGCATTTTAGGGCTGTTACTGATCAAAATGTTTGTGTTCGATTAATCATTTTTTTTTTTATCGATTAATCGACTAATTTCGATTAATTATAACACACATACAGATCCAACTACTTTTAGCTGATCTCCTTGCAGGCTGATTCCCAGTGCAGCTACCAACCACTGGAAAAATGGGGCCAGATACACAAAGGAGATACTCCGTCGTATCTCCTGTCGTATCTATGCGGCTGATTCATAGAATCAGTTACGCATAGATATCCCTAAGATCCGACAGGTGTAATTGTTTTACACTGTCGGATCTTAGGATGCAGTACCGCGGCCGCCGCTGGGGGGAGTTTGCGTCGTAAACCAGCGTCGGGTATGCAAGTTAGGAGTTACGGCGATCCACGGCGGTTTTTCGCGTTCGCTACGTCGCTGCTAGTCTAGTTTCCCGTCGCAAAGTTAGTCGTCGTTTTGGGTGCCCTAACTTTACACAGCACACGTATGTGCTGTATAAAGTATGGCCGTCGTTCCCGCGTCGAAATTTGAAAATTCACGTCGTTTGCGTAAGACGTCCGGGAATACGGAAGTACGCTACGCACGTCGCCGTTCGAAAAAAGGACGTCACTTCACGCAAAGCACGGCGGGAATTTCGAAACGGAGCATGCGCAGTAGGTCCGGCGCGGGAGCGTGCCTAATTTAAACGGCACACGCCCCTTTAAATTACGCCGGCTTACGCCGGAGGCCGCCAGCGTAGGTTTTCATCGCAAGTGCTTTGTGAATCAGGCACTTGCGATGAAAACTTGCGGCGGTGTAACGTATCTACGATACGTTACGCCGCCGCACTTCTACGTGAATCTGGCCCATGGATAGCAGGATACAAAAAACACACAAAGGCAGCGCTCCATGGGAATAGCATTAAAACTTTTATAGTCTTCAAGTAGGTAACAAAATAAATATTGCACTGGAGATAAAATCGATGTAGCTACATATAGCTAGATTCAGTAAGAGCCGACCTAAGTTTAAGTGTATTCTCAAACAGACATACACCTAAACCTTTCTAAGATACGACGGCTTGCGCCGTCCTATCTCAGGGTGCAATATTTAGGCTGGCCGCTAGGTGGCGCTTCCATTGCGGTCGGCGTAGAATATGTAAATCACTACATACGCCTATTCACGAACGTACGCCCGGCCGACGCAGTACAGATACGCCGTTTACGTAACGCATTATCAGGCCTAAAGATATTCCATCAAATAGTTGGAACAGTAATGTTAAAGTATGGCCGCCGTTCCCGCTTCGAAATTCGAAAATTTTACGTTGTTTGCGTAAGTCGTCCGTGAATAGGGATTTACGTCATTTACATCCACGTCGAAACCAATTGGCCCGTGCGGCGTACGTTGCCGCAATGCACACTGGGATATGTAGGCGGACGGCGCATGCGCCGTTCCAAAAAAACGTCAATCATGTCAGGTCAAGCCCCATTAACATAAAACACGCCCCCTCAGCTAAATTTGAATTAGGCGCCATTACGCCCGCCCGATTTACTCTACGCCGCCGTAACTTAGCAGCGCCTCCTACGTCCCCCCTCCCCGCTGTCTTCTGGGAGACACACAGGTCCCAGAAGACAACAGGGACCAGTGGGATCGCGCAGTGCGAGTCACGCATGCACAGTAGGGAACCAGGAAGTGAAGCCGCAAGGCTTCACTTCCTGATTCCCTTACCGAAGATAGCGGCACCTCCACCCGCAGTGGCGGCCCATCCATTAGGGGCGCCAGGTTCTGCCCCCTCTCTCCACGCCACCCCCTATATGTATAATGGATAGATGCATGAATATATCCATGGCCACCAGGTGTCTGGCCCCTTTCAGGATGCCGGGCGCCTAAATTACAGCGGCGGGGGTGTTTTCTTGAAGCACCTGATTAGAGCCATAGGTTTTAATAGACTTCAAATTAGGGTGGGCTTGGAGCACAGAGCATTGCGCCATGAGCCCACCCAGGTGTTACAACAGCGAATTAATATTCGCTATTGTAACACTGTTCCTCAATCTTGCCAATCAGAAGCAGGTCTGAGACCCGTTTTCCGATTGGCGGAAAAGAGAACAATCCCAATTGGCCGCCGAGGAGGAGGGAGGAAACGGAAGCCGCTGATGCCCGTGGAGAGCAGGGGAAGGGAGAGCCACCGCCGCCAAGGAGCAAGGGAAGATGCCGGTCAAGCGATGCATAGATGGGGTAAGTGCACCTGACCCACCCGCTGGGGGGTTTGGTACTGTTTGCTGCCCCCCCAAAAAATAATTACCACCGGCCACCACTGGCAGCGTGCTTCGCGCATGCGCAGTAGGGAATTGCCTGTGAAGCCGAAAGGCTTCACTACCGGGTTCCCTAACCAGGAATGGCGGCGGCTGCACCCGACAGCCAATCTGAAGATCAGCTGGGGTGCCGACATCGCGGGCTCCCCGGACAGGTAAGTGTCCTAATATTAAAAGTCAGCAGCTGCAGTATTTGTAGCTGCTGACTATTCATCTTTCATGGGGGGGTTAGACCTCCACTTTAATGCAGAAAGTACTGGGTGCGGCGCCCATGTCCACATTTCCTGAACCCTTCATTGTAGTCTCTAAATCTTGCCAAAAATCTCATTTTGGTTTGTAAAAACGACATACTAGTATCAACGCTTGCGGGGCTCCATTTTACAGCGTACATCAAAGGATGAATTATGTGCAATGATCGGAGCTGTTGATTTGTAGGTACAAGCCGATCAGGCTGATATCCATGTGGTTGCACTAAATTATGTTGGAAGCTCTAAATATCTGAGATTTTGAAAAGAACCTTTAAAACGGTGTTTACATTTTCTAGAACACACGTAGGACTTCCTTCTTCAACTCAACACATTTTCAGTGTCACATTCCACAGGCCGCTACTGCGGTTTACCTCTGACTTTAGTCAAAGAGAACCAATGGGAAGCTTAAAGCAGAACTACATGGTATCTGAGCGCCACAAACTGAATACGCTATTTCATTCATTTTTAATATTCAAAGCAAACTCATCCATCCATCCATCCATCCATCTGTGCCTCCATGCTTTATTTTTGTTAAGAAACACGTTGAAAAACGCCCCCCTTTCTAGTCTCAGCCATCTTGAGTAAGGGCAGATGATTCATGTGGCATTTACTTTATGGAATCTATGGGGCAGATTCAGAAAGACTTACGACAGGCGTATCAGTAGATACGCCGGCGTAAGTCCGAATCCGCGCCGTCGCAACTTTAAGCGTATGCTCAAACTGAGATACGCTTAAATGTTGCTAAGATACGGCCGGCGTAAGTCTCGTATGCCATCGTATCTTAACTGCCTATTTACGCTGGCCGCTAGGGGCGTGTACGCTGATTTACGCCTAGAATATGTAAATGAGCCAGATACGCCTATTCACGAACGTACGTTTGCCCGTCGCAGTAAAGGTATGCTGTTTACACACGACCGTTTTTCGGGTTGTAAAAAATTAAGGGCCAGATTCAGAAAGAATCGCGGGGGCGTAACGTATCGTCTTTACGTTACACCGCCGCAAGTTTTCAGCGTAAGTGCCTGATTCACAAAGCACTTACCTGTAAACTTGCGGCGGTGTAACTTAAAGTCGTCCGGCGCAAGCCCGCCTAATTCAAATGGGGCGTGTACCATTTAAATTAGGCGCGCTCCCACGCCGAACGTTCTGCGCATGCTCCGTTGGTAAATTTCCCAACGTGCTTTGCACGAAATTACGGCGCCCCGACGTGTTTGTGAATGGCGACGTGCGTAACGTACTTACGCCGAAAATTTTTTTTTTTAAATTCGACCCGGGAACGACGGCCATACTTTAACATGGCTCGTCTAAAGTTAAGGCATGAAAAAGCAGGCCTAACTTTGCGATGGGAAAAACCGACTAGCGACGACGTAACGAACGCGCGTACCTTCGTGGATCGCCGTAAAAGCTAATTTGCATACCCAACGCTGGAAAACGACGCAAACTCCACCCAGCGGCAGCCGAAGTATTGCATCCTAAGATCTGACGGTGTAAGTCAATTACACCTGTCGGATCTAAGGGAATCAGCCGCAAAGATACTCTGAGAGATACGACGGAGTATCAGGAGATACGCCGTCGTATCTCTTTTGTGAATCTGGCCCAGAGTTTTTTTCAACACGATCATTAAAACGGCCTTGCCTACACACGGTCGTTTAAAAAAAATGCTCTAGCAAAGCGTGGTGACGTACAACACGTACAACGGCACTATAAAGGGGAAGTTCCATGCGGATGGCGCCACCCTTTGGGCTGCTTTTGCTGATTTTGTGTTAGTAAAAGATGATTTGTGCTTTTCGGTCTGTTACAGTGTGATGAATGTGCTATCTCCATTACGAACGGTAGTTTTACCAGAACGAGCACTCCTGTCTCATAACTTGCTTCTGAGCATGCGCATTTTTTTCACGTCGTTAAAGCCCACACACGACCATTTTTTTACGACGTAAAAAACGTCAACGTTAAAAACGACGTGAAAAATTAGAGCATGTTCGAAATTTTTAATGCCAATTTTTTATATCATGAAAAATGCTCTGGAGCCCACACACGATCGTTTTTAATGAAAAAAAAAACCCTAAATTTTTTACAACCCGAAAAACGTGTGTACGCAGCATTTTACTCGAGTCAATAGGTTTTCCCATTTTTTTGTGGCAAAATTTGGTGCCTCGGCTTATATTTGGGTCGGCTTATATTCGAGTATGTACGGTATTTGTAAAAAAAAATATATATATTTTGCATTACAGCATGTGCCACTCTGTGTTGGTCTATCGCATAAGATCCCAATAAAATACATTTATGTTTTTGGTTGCAACATGACTAAATGTGGAACATTTAAAGGGGTATATATACTTTTTCAAGGCACCATGGGCCAGATCCACGTAGGAGATCTCCAGATACGCCGTAGTTTTTTTGAGTCTGAGGCGTCGTATCTTGGCGCCTGATTCAAAGAATCAGATACGCAAGAAGCAGGCGTATCTTAACTGCATATTTACGCTGGCCGCTAGGGGCGTGTACGCTGATTTACGCCTAGAATATGTAAATCAGCTAGATACACCAATTCACGAACGTACGCCCGGCCGTCGCAGTACAGATACGCCGTTTACGTTAGGCTTTTTCCGGCGTAAAGTTACCCCTGCTTTATGAGGCGCAGCCAATGTTAAGTATGGACGTCGGGCCAGCGTCAAATTTTCCGTCGATTACGTCGCTTGTGTAAGTCGTTCGCGAATAGGGCTGTGCGTCATAGGGCTGTGCGTCATTTACGTTCACGTCGAAAGCATTGGCTTTTTGCGGGTTAATTTGGAGCATGCGCACTGGGATACTTTCACGGACGGCTCATGCGCCGTTCGTAAAAAGCATCATTTACGTGGGGTCACAATACATTAACATAAAACACGCCCACGTGTTCCATATTTGAATTAGGCGGGCTTACGCCGGCCTATTTACGCTACGCCGCAACTTTGCTTTGAGAATGCTGCACTTGCCTGTCAAAGTAGCGGCGGCGTAGCGTAACTACGATACGCTACGCCTGCATAAAATTACGCCGTTCTACGTGGATCTGGCCCCATATATATATATATATATATATATATATATATATATATATATATATATATATATATAACTTTGGCTTTCATTTCTGTTATAAAACGTATTTTGGTTGTTTTACAAGGTGAGACTTTACTGTAACCAGCAAAGGAAGGTCACGACCTGGTTGTGCTGCCTGGCAGTGCTTTGTAAATCTCAGTACTGGATGGAAATACAAATCCTTAGGCCGGTAAAATAACTCCAGCTTTAAATGCGTTTATTCTCCTGGTGTAAAGCTTGAAAGAAGCTTCTTAAGCCGATATAGCATACAAATTCATACAAGCACCAGACATTATGCAAGCCATTAAAAAATATACAGCATTCACAGCCAGTGATATATAGTCATTGGTTTTAGATGAGTGGCTGCTTAGAGAATTTGTAAATGATTAATATTTTCCAGACTAGGAGGCTCTTGTAGAATTTCACACCGTCCTTTCACTGAGGGGCCACTAATTCTCAGTACTGTCAGCCTCTTTGGCCCGCCAAGCATGTTAACAACACAGTATGCCAATATAAGTTCCTCCCAAACAAAACAAGCACGAGAGTCCTTCCTTCCACCACACGCCGCGTCTTCTCATTCATATTACCATTTAAAAGCTGCCGGTGCATTAATTCCAGACGCAGTGTAAATACAGAGTTCGCTCTCCTTCTCTCTCACTGGAATAAATATGTAACTGCGTGCTTTGGCGCATAGAAAATAGAGCATTTCGAATGAAAATAGTTACTTACATTTTTTTTTTAGATATACAATATATCCACTTGCCTACGGGGCCAGTTCTCTCCTACATGTAAAAATCTAATTTTTTTTGCTCGAAAATTACTTAAAACCCCAAAACATGATGGCCTGGATTCAGATACAATTGCGTATCTATCGGCGGGCGTAACGTATCTCAGATACGTTACGCCGCCATAAATTAGGGCGCAAGTTCCGTATTCAGAAAGAACTTGCGCCCTAAGTTAAGGCGGCGTAGCGTATGTGGTCCGGCGTAAGCCCGCCTAATTCAAATGTGGATGATGTGGGCGTGTTTTATTTAAATTACATGTGACCCCACGTATTTGACGTTTTTTACGAACGGCGCATGAACGTTTCCAAGTGTGCATGCTCCAAATTACGCCGCAACCTGCAGGGCCGGATTCCAGACAAGGCCAATAAGGCCTTGTCTGGAATGTCATTTTTTGGAGCAACACCCCCCCCTGATTCTCAATGTCATTTTCGGCAGCAGCACCCCCCCCGCTTCCCAGTGTGCGGCGGATAGTGTGCGGCGGGGGCGGCATTGAAGGACCCGGCCTTGGGGCGGCAAAGGGAGTAAATCCGGGCCTGGCAACCTGTCAATGCTTTCGACGTGAACATAACTTACGTACAGCCCTATTCGCGAACGACTTACGTAAACAACGTAAAATACGACGCTGTTCGGTCGTTTTCGACGTCCATACTTAACATAGGATACGCCTCATATAGCAGGGGTATAGCAGGGGCGTGTTTTATTTAAATTACATGTGACCCCACGTATTTGACATTTTTTACGAACGGCGCATGCGCCGTCCGTGAACTTTTCCAAGTGCGCATGCTCCAAATTACGCCGCAACCTGTCAATGCTTTCGACGTGAACGTAACTTACGTACAGCCCTATTCGCGAACGACTTACGTAAACGACGTAAAATACGACGCTGTGCGGTCGTTTCCGACGTCCATACGCCTTATATAGCAGGGGTAACTTTACGCCGGAAAAGCCTTACGTAAACGACGTAAAAAAATGCGCCGGGCTGATGTACGTTTCTGAATCTACCTAATTTGCATATTCCTCACGTAAATCTACGGAAGCGCCACCTAGCGGCCAGCGTAAATATGCAGCCTAAGATACGACGGTGTAAGAGACTTACGCCGGTCAGATCTTAGGGAAATCTATGCGTAACTGATTCTACGAATCAGTCCCATAGATACGACCCGCACACTCAGAGTTACGACGGCGTATCCGGAGATACGCCGTCATAACTCCTATCTGAATCCGGGCCGATATATTTTTAAGCAGAGGCCCTAGAAAATAAAATGGTGGGTGTTGCAGTTTTTTATTTCACACAGCATTTGCACAACCGTTTTGCAAATGCAATTTTTTGGGAACACTTTAACCACTTACCGACCGCACCACAGCTGATTTACTGCTACTGCTTTATATACATGATCCTGCAGTTCCAGGTATGGGGCGTGAGTCCCGCTGTGATTTTGCACAGCGAGAGCTGATCAGCGGGTCCTGCCAGCACCCGCTGATCTCTCAGTACACTGACAGAATGGAAGTCTTCCTATGTAAACAAGGCAGACTGGTCTTCTGTCAGTACAGAAGACATGGATCCTGTGTTTCTGTAAAGCAGAAACACTGATCCATGTCTTCCACTAGTACAAGCACCTCCCCCACTACACAGAAACACTGGCTAGGCACACAGTTAAGGCGGAGTTCCGCCAAATTTTATTTTATTTTTTAAAGTCAGCAGCTACAAATTCTGCAGGTGCTGACTTTTAAAATAAGGACACTTACCTGTCCAGGGCACCCACGATGTCGGCACCCGAAGCCGATTCGTCCCTCGGGTCTCGGGTGGAGCCTTGCGGCTTCCCTTCCTGATTCCCTACTGCGTATGCGCGAGTCACGCTGCGCTTCCTCACTGGTCCCTGATGTCTTCTGGGACCTGTGTGTCTCCCAGAAGACAGCGGGGGAGGATAGAGTATGGCGCAGGAAGTGGCGTAGGTCACCTCGATCACTGACGTGATCTATGCCCGGAAGTGGAAGCAAATACCTGTATTACACAGGTATCTGCTCCCTCCTCCTCCCTGAAAGGTGCCAAACACATATTATTATACAGGATTTATATAGCGGCAACAGTTTGCGTATGCAGAAAAGCATCTGGAATGCATCCGAACTGCGTTTCTGTTGTGTGAACTGGCCCTCGATCTTTTCCTCAATAGCCACAGAAGGTATAAAACCGCTTTGTGTGCGCCAAATGCATTTGCAAATCCAGTGATTACAATGTAAATGTAGCAGTGCTGTATATATCCTATGCAGAGAGCAGAGCTGTGGGAGGGACCTAGCAGGCTCCACCCACTACAGGCTGCCTGTAGAAATCTACAGGAGGGGCGGAGACAAGACCAGTCACCCTGCACAAGGAGAGAGATCACCAGTGACCGGTCTGAGTACAGGAAGCTCCTACACAGAAGCAAAGTTTATCTCTGGATTATTGCACAGATCCGGAAGAAATACACAAAACACACCAAGATTCTTGGACTCTTGGATCTAGATAATATTTACTTATCCCGGAGTTCAGCTTTAAGAGCGTGAGATGAGATTTCTATGGAATTCTGTGAGTTCCATTAATTAACAGCAACATTCCACTTCAGCCCAGAGCTATGTGAATGGGGAAACGTTTGCTGATTACGCGGACTGATTTAGCACAAAGTATTTCGAAAATTAATGGTGCTTAACGGAGAATTTGCATCGGTATACAAGTCACCGAAATGTTATTGTAATTGTTATGTGGAAAAAGTTCCCATATGTTCCAGTGTGCTGAGCCTGTGTTGTGGGTGGCAAGCCGTGACAGCGCCGTACTCCATCTTGTGTTGGACAAGGGCGCTCCATCTTTGTGCGGTTAATGACTGGGCGGCCGTAATTGAGGGAAATTTACTCTTGTGGGTTGTGTGGTTTTACTGATTAAGACACTCCAGAAACGAGTATATTATACTCTTTGAAGAATACAACCGGCAACCCATTACTGCTAAGCCGCAATCACAGTGTTACACTGACTGTATTACGTAGTTGCAAATAAGGGCCCGGATTCAGATAGAAGTTACGACGGCGTACCTCCGGATACGCCGTCGTAACTCTGAGTGTGCGGGGTCGTATCTATGCGCCTGATTCATAGAATCGGTTACACATAGATTTCCCTAAGATCCGACCGGCGTAAGTCTCTCACACCGTTGTATCTTAGGCTGCATATTTACGCTGGCCGCTAGGTGGCGCTTCCGTAGATTTACGCGAGGAATATGCAAATTAGGTAGATACGCCGATTCAGAAACGTACGTCCGCATTTTTTTATGTCGTTTACGTTAGGCTTTTTCCGGCGTAAAGTTACCCCTGCTATATGAAGGGTATCCTATGTTAAGTATGGATGTCGGGCCAGCGTCGAATTTTCCGTCGATTACGTTGTTTGCGTAAGTCGTTCGCGAATAGGGCTGTACGTAAGTTACGTTCACGTCTAAAGCATTGACGATTTGCGGCGTAATTTCGAGCATGCGCACTGGAATTCTTTCACGAACGGCGCATGCGTCAAATACGTGGGGTCACTATTAATTTAAATAAAACACGCCCACATCATCCACATTTGAATTAGGCGGGCTTACGCCGGACCACATACGCTACGCCGCCGTAACTTAGGGCGCAAGTTCTTTATGAATACGGAACTTGCGCCCTAGGTTACGGCGGCGTAACGTATCTGAGATACGTTACGCCAGCTGATAGATACACCAATGTATCTGAATCCAGGCCCTAGTTTGAAAAAAGACAAAAGTTTAACCAATAGGAAAAAAGTACTGTATTTATTGGCGTATAACACTCACTTTTTTATCCTGAAAACAGAGGGTAAACACTGCCTGCGTGTTATACGCAGGGGGCCGTGGAAAGTTTTTTTCCTGAAACTTCCCTCTTAAAGTTAGCGTGCGTGTTATACGCTGATAACGACGGTATATAAATATATGCACAATCCTATACCGCCGCGTACACACGATCGGAATTTCCGACAACAAATGTTCGATGTGAGATTTGGTCGGATATTCTGACCGTGTGTAGGCTCCATCGGACATTTGCTGTCGGTGTCACACCGATTGGAGCAGTGCCATTGCCTCCAATAGGCTGCGACTTGTCATGTGACTTGATCTCTCAAATCGCACGACAAATTCGCTCAAATGTGAACCTAGGCTAAGAGAAGTAGTACTGGGCAAAGCCCATATTCAGTGAAACCTTGGATTGCGAGGAACGTGGTTAACAACTTAAGGACCGCCTCCTGCAGATATACGTTGGCAGAATGGCACGGCTGGGCACAAGCACGTACCTGTACGTCCTCTTTAAGTGTCCAGCCGTGGGTCGCGGGCGCCCGGTCCGAAGCTCCGTGATCGCGGCCGCGGGACCCGATCGCCGCTGAAGCCCCGCGATCGGTCCCCGGAGCTAAAGAACGGGGAGAGTTGTGTGTAAACACACCTTCCCCATTCTTCACTGTGGAGCTGTCATTGACCGTGTGTTCCCTTATATAGGGAACCACAATCAATGACGTCACACCTACAGCCACACCCCCCTACAGTTAGAAACACAGATGAGGTCACACTTAACCCTGCAGAGGTGATCAAATACCACCAAAAGAAAGCTCTATTTGTGGGAAAATAAGGACGCCAATTTTGTTTGGGAGCCACTTCGCACGACCGCGCAATTGTCAGTTAAAGCGACGCAGTGCCGAATCGCAAAAACTGGCCAGGTCCTTTACCTGCCTAAAGGTCCGGGTCTTAAGTGGTTAACGAGCGCAAAACGAGCACTGTTTTTAAGAAAATCCTAACTCGGTTTGAGAGTGTTGTCTTGCAAAATGAGCAGGATTCAAGCCACGTTTGGCCTGAGGTGGGGGGGGGAGCCAGAGCCGAGCGGAGCTGATCGGAAATGCTTGGAAAATCTCGGAAATACTCTGATGTTTTCTGAGTTCAGCCGAGATGTCCTCGGGCCTTACCGAGTGTTTCCGAGGCTATCCGGCGCCCCCCACCTCTGGCCACATGTGGTATTACATGGCATCGAAGTCAATGCAGAACAAATTATTTTGGTTTCCATTGACTTCTAGGCGGAAACTCGCTTCGATATGCGAGTGCTTTTTGATTACGAGAATTCTCCTGCAATGGATTATGCTTGTAATACGAGGTTCCACTGTATACAGAATAAGAACACATACCAAGCATTACACCCAGAGTACAGGACAAGACAAGTGTTACTGGGAAGCGCCCATTTAGATAGAATAAGGAGAAAAGTGGTACAGTGCAATGAGTATAAAAAAAGACAGAACTATCTTTATGTATCGTATTTATCGGGGTATTGCGCGCTCCGGCGTATAGCGCGCACCCCTAAAGTGGACCCGCATTCCTGTAAAAAAAAACATTTTAGTACTTACAGTTTTGGTGTCTTGCGCCGCGTCCATCGGCGGCCTCGTCGGGTCCGGCATTCGTCTGCGGCTTCGGTGGTGTCCTCCTCGTCGGGTCCGGCGTCCTTCTGCGGTGTCCTCCCCGCTCGATCCCCGCTTCCCGCGCTGAGTTTGAACTACTGCGCCGGCATATACCGATCATGTACACTCGTGTATAGTCAGGCAGGCTCGGCTCCTCTCGCGGTCACTTCCTGTGCGTCCTGTACGTCCAGGACGTGACTGCGAGAGGAGCCGAGCCTGCCTGACTATACACGAGTGTACTGCGCTCGGTATATGCCGGCGCAGTAGTTCAAAATCGGCGCGGGTATCGGCGTATATCGCGCACCCACGATTTTGCCCTGAATTTCAGGGCAAAAAAGTGCGCGGTATACGCCGATAAATACGGTAGTTAGAATTTCATAGGGAGTTGTTGAAGATGGCTGTAAGGGTTGTATTTCTCCTCCAATTCCCAGCCATATATCCTGAGTACCAGATCATATAACGGGCTATTAACAGCAAATTAATAAAATGACTCAGCAAATGGGAAATGCCTTGACTGCACTGCCTGCTATTTATATTTGAAAAGTATGACATACTGCAGTTATATGCAACAATTTATATTCAACTTAAAATGTGTAACTTTTCCTAATTTTTGGTCCTGAACATAATACATAAAAACAGTGGCCCAGATTCAGTAAGAATTGCGCATAAATTACGGAGGCACAGGGCAACGATTTTGCCCTGCGCCCCCGCAAAATTTGCGCCGCTGCCCTCGATTCATGGAGCAGTAGCTCCGTAAATTGCGAGGGCGCGCCGGCAAAATTGCCCGGCGTAAGCGCGCGCAATTTAATTGATCCCGCAGGGGGGCGGGAATCATTTAAATTAGGTGCGTTCCCGCGCCGATCGTAAAGCGCATGCGCCGTCGGGAAACTTTCCCGACGTGCATTGCGGCAAATGACGTCGCAAGGACGTCATTTGCTTCAAAGTGAACGTGAATGGCGTCCAGCGCCATTCACGAATCACTTACGCAAACGACGTGAAATTCAAATTTCACGACGCGGGAACGGCGGGTATACTTTAGCATTGGCTGCCCCTACTATTAGAAGGGGCAGCCTTACGCTAAAGACGCCGTACGGAAACTCCGTAACTTGCGTACGCAGGGCTCGCGCAACATTGTGAATCGGTGTTAGTATGCAATTTGCATACTATACACTGAGCACAATGGGAGCGCCCCCTAGCGGTCATCGCAAGAATGCAGCCTAAAATCTGCGTGGCATAAGAGCCTTATGCCACGCAGATTTTAGGCTGCAGTCAGCGTTACGATGTTCCTGAATCAGGAGCATTCGTAACGCCGGCGCAAGCAAGCAATTGCGCTGCGTAACTATGGTTACGCAGGCGCAATTGCTCTCTGAATCGGGCCAGTATTTATTTCCTACAGCCACTACATTTCAGTACAGTAAGTTTAACCAGTCTGATGTGTTAACTAAGATCTACAGTGAAACCTCGGATTGCGAGTAACACGGTTAACAAGCGTTTCGCAATACAAGCATTTTTTTTAAATTAAATTCTGACTCGGTTTGCGAGTGTTGTCTCGCAACACGAGCAGGATTCAAGCCACTGCGGTGTGCAGTACCGCATTTGGCCAGAGGTGGGGGAGCCTAACGGAGCCGTTCTGAGCCATTCGGAAATACTCAGAAAAACTTGGGAATACTCCGCTCCCTAGCCTTTCCAGCCGATCTGTCCCCGAACCGTTCTGAGTTTTCCGAGGCTCTCCGGCGCCCCCCACCTCTGGCCACATGCGGTATTGCACACCATAGAAGTCAATGCGGAACAAATGATTTTCGTTTCCATTGACTTCTATGGGGAAACTCGCTTTGATATGCGAGTGCTTTGGATTACGAGCATACTCCTGGAACAAATTATTATGCTCGTAATCCGAGGTTCCGCTGTATAGCAAATAATTTTTTAGTATGTAGCTTTTTTACAACGTTTTGCATAAATAGATTTGATCCAAGAAAAGGTCCGAAGATACAAGAGGGTAGAAGGCCTTTCTCTATATCATATAAAAACATCACTGTCTGGCAGGGCTTTTTTCTTCAAACAATAGGTGCTGGAACTCAACCACGACCCCCGAAAACCCCTCCCTCACACACACCCTCCAAATCACATCAAATAGTGGGTGTGGTCAGTCAAATTTCAAGAACATGTAGGAGGGCCTTAAAGGGGCATTAAATACCCGGATTGCATTACATACAGAGTGCAGACATTATGGGGGTTACACACAGAGTGCAGAGTTCAGGGGGGTTACATACAGAGTGCAGAGTTCAGGGGGGTTACATACAGAGTGCAGAGTTCAGGGGGGTTACATACAGAGTGCAGAGTTCAGGGGGGTTACATACAGAGTGCAGAGTTCAGGGGGGTTACATACAGAGTGCAGAGTTCAGGGGGGGTTACATACAGGGTGCAGAGTTCAGGGGGGTTACACACAGAGTGCAGAGCTGTCACTTGTAAACATAGAAACCAAACTTCTGTGTTTACAAGTGATTGCGGTCATTGTGGTGAGCAGGCCCCCCCCCCCCCCAAGGGTCTGAGCCAGAGGTGGTGTTTTTCAGAGTTCCCCCTGAAAAAAAAGCCCTGTTGTCTGGTATTTTATATCTGTTGGTGTATGCTTGATACATTTATGCAGCACAGTACAACGAAAGGCCTAAAGAACATCAAGTCCTCATTAGAATGTCTGTAGGTGATGAGTGGATCTGGGAAGTTAGGGGCTAAGATCCAAAGGCTTTCATAAGCCAATGGGTGCCTCCATCTGACTTAAAGGAGTTGTAAAGAAAAAAAAATGTTGCCTAAAATTAATGTCTGCAAGGTAGACAGACAGAATAGTGTAATGATTCTATATCACCTCCGTCATTCTAGTTTCTGTTCTCTCATTCACTTCCTGGTTTGCACCGCTCGTTCATGTAAGAACTACATTTCCCAGTATGCATTGCGGCACGCCCAGAAATTCACACCTCCTTGAAGTCTAACACGTAGAGAGCGTCCTACCACACAGATGTAGTTCCCAGGAGGGGGTGAGCACGTTACTGACCACCGCAGTAAACCCTCCCGTCACGGTGGTCAGTAAAATCAGACAAGCAGGAAGTGAACAGAACAGAGAAGAAATAGAGCAACTTCTGAGCAAAAACGAACAATGAGGAAGTGAAAAGAGGAATGTCTGCAGGTAAAGGATGCTTATCATGAAAAAAAAAAAATTCCTTTACAACCCCTTTAAATTTTGATATTTATGTATCAGTTTTAGGCCCCTTTCACACTTATACGACGTGTCCCACGATTTGTGATGGCAAAGTAGCATGACAAGTCGTTTCCCATGATTTCCAATGACAACCATTCATATCAGTACGACTTCAAAGTAGTCCCTGCACTACTTTGGTCTGATTTTGATGCCATTTACAAAGGCATTCCCTGAAATAGCAGGAAAATCGCGGCCGCGAACCGTGGGAAAAATCGCAGTCGCAAAAGAATTGCGTTAAAATCGCGCGACTTTGAAGTCGCAGTAGTGTAAAAGGGGCCTTAGTCAGACTTTCATTGCATGATTGTATGTTATTGTTGCCAGCTCCTGCTGGTCTATTCAGATGGCCGGACCTTGAGCGCCGACCACCTGAATAACGGCAGCTGGTTGGCTGTGCGGAAGTGCCTATCAGAGCCAGCGGCTATGATAGGCTTTCCGAGTACAGCCCTTGTCTCCCGGATGCTTATCCTCGGAACGTACGGGGGGTGCGTTCCTTGGATAAGACTGGCGGTCGTCTCAGCCAATCAGGTTCACCGATTCTGGTTATCGGTAACCTGATTGGCTGAAGCGTCACCAAGGCGGGAGAAGACATTGAGGGACGTGGAAGGAGAAAGGTGAGTGCATTTTACAGGGCACAGCGGCGACAATGGGCACAGAGACGACAAAGGGCACAGTGGCATCAATGGGCACAGTGGCGACAAAGGGCACAATGGCGAAAAAGGGCACAGTGGCATCAATGGGCACATGGGTGACAATGGGCACAGTGGCAACAATTGAAGGGCACAGTGACATGCACAGTGGCAACAATGGGCACAGTGGCGACAATTAAAGGGCACAGTGGTGACAATTGGCACAGTGGCGACAATTGAGGGGCACAGTGGCTGCGTTTGATGGCATGGCACAGTGGTGACAATTGATGGCACAGTGGCTGTGTTTGATGGTATGGCACAGTGACTGCGTTTGATGGCATGGCACAGTGGCTGCGTTTGATGGCATGGCACAGTGACTGCGTTTGATGGCATGGCACAGTGGTGATAATTGATGGCACAGTGGCTGCGTTTGATGGCATGGCACAGTGGTGACAATTGATGGCACAGTGGCTGCGTTTGATGGCATGGCACAGTGGTGCGAATTGATGGCATAGTGACTGCATTTGATGGCATGGCACAGTGGTGATAATTGATGGCACAGTGGCTGCGTTTGATGGCATGGCACAGTGGCGACAATTGATGGCACAGTGGCTGCGTTTGATGGCATGGCACAGTGACTGCGTTTGATGGCATGGCACAGTGGTGCGAATTGATGGCATAGGGACTGCATTTGATGGCATGACACAGTGGCTGTGTTTGATGGCATGGCACAGTGGTGACAGTTGATGGCACAGTGGCTGCGTTTGATGGGCACAGTGAGGCTGCAATTTTTTTTTTTTTTTTTTTTCGTTTGTGCCCCCCAAAAATTTTGAGCACCAGCCGCCACTGATCCCCATTCCCCCACAACTGGCCTGTGAGATAATAGTTATCATGGCGGACATGGCGCCAGACCTTTAGCAGATATCTGGAGGCTAAGCAGGGAGCAAGCCTTCATAGAGTCTGGTAATCAAGCTAGGACCGTTTCTAAATACTCGTCACCCTTCCCCCAGCCCCCTATAATTACATCTTTTGTCACCTTGGGAGAAATTAAAATAAATTGAAGAGAAATGGACTGTTTAGATTACAACATGCTAATTACACTCCAAGGAGAGAGTGTCTTGTTGGGAAGCCTTTGATGTGGGAACTGTGGGCCGCACGCCCCGGCTGATTCATGTCGCTCTTTACAAGTGCTTGGCAGCTGAAAGTACTCAGGAATTCAGTTACTTTGAAGTGAATCTGGAGAAGTCCAGAATGAGAAGCCATAAAGGGAATGTTGGGATTGTTCTTATTGCCTCATTCATGTCCATGGCAACCAAAGAGAAACCAGAGGGAAAACATTTTGCTCCTGTCAGGAGAGGACCGAGGGATGCAGGACAAACTTGCTGCCCACACACACACTTCAGAGCCCAAGGTTTGAGGATGCCATCCCGCATAGCAAGGCATGCTGATGCTGGAACAGTGAAAGCATTCAACCATATAACAACATTTTAACACTTCATAAGGCCTTCCCTTGAAGTGCCGATATTAACTCGTTCTCTGCGGGAGGCGGCCAAGTCCAGACAGGGGCCTTGTGCTGAGCGCAATAAAATACATTCCGTAAACTAAAGCCAACAATAAAAATGTGAACAATGTTTGGGCATCATTTTAAAGTTTAGTCACCTCCTCTGGTGTCCATATCCTGAGACTACTCCTTTTTCACAATAGGCTTGGAGATGTGCAACAGATTTGGACATAGTTGGTGACCAATATGGGCAGATCACAAAAGGTGCTGACTCTCCCAGTGGCGGTGCATCCATAAAGGGCGCAGGAGCGCCGCCCCTATCCTCTACCATCATAGATAGATTCATGAATCTATCTATGGTCTTTGCTGACACCCCCTATTCAGGTGTCCGGCCCCTTTTTGGGCGCTGGGCACCTGAAATACAGCAGCTGGGGTGTTTTTTGGAAGCGCCTGATTAGAGCCATATAGCTAGATTCAGGTATGTGGTCGTAACTTTGAGGCGGCGTAGCGTATCACATATACGCTACGCCGCCGTAAGTCAGAGAGGCAAGTGCTGTATTCACAAAGCACTTGCCTCCTTAGGCCTCGTACACACGACGGGACATGTCCGATGAAAACGGTCCGCGGACCGTTTTCATCGGACATGTCCGCTGGCGGATTTTGGTCTGATGGCTGTACACACCATCAGACCAAATTTCCCGCGGACAGCGAACGCGGTGATGTGGCCGCGCCATCGCCGCGACGATGACGCGGCAACGTGTGCGACCCTGGAAGGTCAATGCTTCCACGCATGCGTCGAATCACTTTGACGCATGTGAGGGCTTTCGGCCGAGCGGACATGTCCAACGGACAGGCTTCCAGCGGACATGTTTGTTAGCATGCTAAGAAACATTTGTCCGCTGGAAACCTGTCCGATCCGCCGGAAAATTGTCCGGTCGGCCGTACAGACGACCGGACATGTCCGCGGAAACTGGTCCACGGACCAGTTTCAGCAGACATGTTCGGTCGTGTGTACGAGGCCTAAGTTATGGCGGCGTAGCGTAAATGGGCTGGCCTAAGGGCGCCTAATTCAAATGTGGAACAGGGGGCGTGTTTTATGTTAATAACTGGTGACCCGACGTGATTGACGTTTTTAAGGAACGGCCCATGCGCCGTCCGTGGACATATCCCAGTGTGCATTGCTCCAAAGTACGCCGCAAGGACGTATTGGTTTCGACATGAACGTAAATTACGTCCAGCCCCATTCACGGACGACTTACGCAAACGACGTAAAATTTTTAAATTTCGACGCGGGAACGACGGCCATACTTAACATTGATTAGGCCAGCTATTTGTTCGACTAACTTTACGCCGGAAAAAGTCGTACGTAAATGACGTAAAAAAATGCGCCAGGCGCATGTACGTTTCTGAATCAGCGTATCTAGTCATTTACATATTCTACGCCAAACTCAACGGAAGCGCCACCTAGCGGCCAGCGTAAATATGCACCCTAAGTTACGACGGCGTAGGAGACTTACGCCGCTCGTATCTTAGCCTAATTTAAGCGTATCTGGTTTCCAGAATACGCTTACATTTAGGACAGCGTAGATTCAGAGTTACGCCGGCGTAAAGCTATCTGAATCTAGCTAATAGGCTCTAATAGGCGCTCAAAAATGTGAACAGTGCGTGCCATACTGGAGGTTTGCTGTTCACTCAGGAATTTGTTTTGCTAACACTAAATTCGCCTCTCAGGCAATCAGGTTGCCGGGTCTGTTACCGGTCACCTGATTGGCTGAAACGTCAGTAGCGGCAATTGATGGGCACACTGGCAGCATTTGATGGGGCACAGTGTCAGCAATTGATGGTTACAGTGGCTGCGTTTGATGGCCCAGTGGCTGCAATGTATGGGTACAATGTCTGCGTTTGATGATACAGTGGTGGCAATTTATGGGTACAGTGGCTGCGTCTTATGGCACAGTGATGGCAATTTATGGGTACAGTGGCTGCGTTTTATGGCACAGTGATGGCAATTTATGGGTACAGTGGCTACATTTGATGGCACAGTGATGGCAATTTATGGGTACAATGGCTGCGTTTGATGGCACAGTGGTGGCAATTTATGGGTACAGTGGCTGCGTTTTATGGCACAGTGATGGCAATTTATGGGTACAGTGGCTGTGTTTGATGGCACAGTGGTGGCAATTTATGGGTACAGTGGCTGCGTTTGATGGCACAGTGGTGGCAATTTATGGGTACAGTGGCTGCGTTTGATGGCACAGTGGTGGCAATTTATGGGTACAGTGGCTGCGTTTGATGGCACAGTGGTGGCAATTTATGGGTACAGTGGCTGCGTTTGATGGCACAGTGGCGGCAATTTATGGGTAAAGTGGCTGTGTTTGATGGCACAGTGGCGGCAATTTATGGGTAAAGTAGCTGCGTTTACTTGCACAGTAGCTGTGTTTGATGGGCACAGTGGCTGAAATTAATGTTTTTTTGTTATTTTTTTTTCAGTTTGTTTGCGTCCCCAAAAATTTTGAGCACCAGCCGCCACTGATCCATATCCTTTTTTGGAATTGACTCAAATGTTCCTTCAAACTGGAAAAGATGACCTCAAAGAAGAGTAAGGCCCCTTTCAGACTGGGGCGGGAGCTGCGGTGGCGGTATAACGCCGCTAAAAATAGCGGCGCTATACCGCCGGAATTGCCGCGGGTATCAGCCGCTAGTGGTGCGGTATTAACCCCCGCTAGCGGCCGATAAAGAGTTAATATCGCCCGCAATGCGCCTCTATAGAGGCGCATTGCGGGCGGTATTGCCGCGGTTCCCATTGTTTTCAATGGGAAGGAGCGGTGAAGGAGCGGTATACATGCCGCTCCTCTCACCGCTCCAAAGATGCTGCTGACAGGAGATTTTTTTGTCTCCCGCCAGCGCATCGCCTCAGTGTGAAAGCCCTCGGGCTTTCACATTGAGTCTGCAGTGCAGGAGTTTTTCAGGCGGGATAGCAGCGCTATTTTTAGCGCTTTACCGCCTGAAAAACTCCTCAATGTGAAAGGGGCCTTAAAGCCAATTACTAAGATCTTAGGCCCCTTTCACATTGAGGAGTTTTTCAGGCGGTAAAGCGCTAAAAATAGCGCTGCTATCCCGCCTGAAAAACTCCTGCACTGCAGACTCAATGTGAAAGCCTGAGGGCTTTCACACTGAGGCGATGCGCTGGCGGGAGACAAAAAAATCTCCTGTCAGCAGCATCTTTGGAGCGGTGAGAGGAGCGGCGTGTATACCGCTCCTTCACCGCTCCTTCCCATTGAAAACAATGGGAACCGCGGCAATACCGCCCGCAATGCGCCTCTATAGAGGCGCATTGCGGGCGATATTAACTCTTTATCGGCCGCTAGCGGGGGTTAATACCGCACCGCTAGCGGCTGATACCCGCGGCAATTCCGGCGGTATAGCGCCGCTATTTTTAGCGGCGTTATACCGCCACCGCAGCTCCTGCCTCAGTCTGAAAGGGGCCTTATAGAAGCTTTAACCACTTAAGCCCCGGACCATATTGCTGGTCAAAGACCAGGCCACTTTTAGAAATTCGGCACTGCGTCACTTTAACTGACAATTGCGCGGTCGTGCAACATGGCTCCCAAACAAAATTGGCATCCTTTTTTTCCCACAAATAGAGCTTTATTTTGGTGGTATTTGATCACCTCTGCGGTTTTTAGTTTTTGCGCTATAAACATAAATAGAACAACAATTTTGAAAAAAATTAATATTTTTTACTTTTTGCTATAATAAATATCCCCCAAAAATATATAAAAAAACAATTTTTTTCCTCAGTTTAGGCCGATACGTATTCTTCTACATATTTTTTGTAAAAAAAAAATCGCAATAAGCGTTTATTGATTGGTTTGCGCAAAAGTTGTAGTGTTTACAAAATAGGGGATAGTTTTATGGCATTTTTATCAATATTTTTTTTTTACTAGTAATGGTGGCGATCAGCGATTTTTATCGGTACTGAGACCTTGTGGCGGAATTTATACCATTTATCTTTTAAAAAGTGTTTCCCGGTGCTAAACCTTTCATCCAATTTCTGAAATTTGCTGCGTATGTGATTTCAAGAACCAGTATAATGGAACAGTAGGTGTAAATAAAGCACTTGGGTTTTGGGGTTTAATTAAAAAAAAAATATTTTTGCATAATTCTCTTAAATCGGGAGTTCACCCGAAAAACATTTTTTAACACTAGATTGATGCTCATTTTGTCAAGGGGAATCGGGTGTTTTTTTTTTTAAAATCGAAGCAGTACTTACCGTTTTAGAGAGCGATCTTCTCCGCCGCTTCCGGGTATGGGCTGCGGGACTGGGCGTTCCTATTTGATTGACAGTCTTCCGACAGGCTTCCGACGGTCGCATACATCGCGTCACGAGCAGCCGAAAGAAGCCGAACGTCGGTGCGGCTCTATACGGCGCCTGCGCACCGACGGTCGTCTACTTTTGGAAAATCGTAACGCGATGTATGCGACCGTCGGAAGCCTGTCAATCAAATAGGAACGCCCAGTCCCGCAGCCCATACCCGGAAGCGGCGGAGAAGATCGCTCTCTAAAATGGTAAGTACAGCTTCGATTTAAAAAAAAAACACCCGATTCCCCTAGACAAATTGAGCCTCAATCTAATGTTAAAAATTAAGTTTTCGGGTGAACCTCCACTTTAGGGTGTGTGGCAGGGGTGTGTCCTATGCCTACATACTTTTGCTAATGAGTGTCCCTCGTTCCCATAAAAAGTTGGAAAGTATGTGTTACTGTAATTCCAAAAGTGTTTTTTAATCTTTTCAAATCTGCAGCTTTTAGGCCTCATGCACACTGGTTTAGTGTAAAAGCTGTTTCTCCTGACAGGAAAAGATCAGCGTTTAAAACTCACCTAAGCTGTGTTTTTTTTTTTTCAAACCAGCGTTTGGGAGTTTATATATTTGATTGGCCGGAATATTTTTTTTCAGGTGATTGAAATAAATAAATGCTGAAGTTCTAAATGCACCTAGCACTTAGGCGCATTTACACACAATTGGTGGTTTTTATACCCAAAAGCTCCTCTACTGATTGTGATTCTTCTGAGTTCTTTGACTGCCTCTAAATCCTTTCACATGGGCTTTCCGATCAGGTCCGCTTGTCATTTTTTCAGGCGGACCCGCTGATACCCGATGCTATCCATCTGATCATGTCCATTAAATCAAGACGGATGGAGGTCCTATTTTCCACCCGTCTGGCAGATCGGATTGGATCAGATTGGATGGGATCGGATGAAAACGGCATTACTTTCTCCTTACCCCTGCACTGTGATACTGCTGACCTCTGCACTCTGCATTACTTGCTCTTAAACTCTGCATTCTGCATTTCTTGCTCCTGACCTCAGAACTCTGTGTTACTACTAATGTCTGCATCCATACTGCTGACTGAACTCTCTATTACATAGGTTTCATGTACATGGGACGTTGTTCAACCTCTCCTGAACGATTTAAAGCGGATGTTCCATTACAAAAAAAAAAAAAATTAAAAGTCAGCAGCTACTAACACTGTAACTGCTGACTTTTAATAAGGACACTTACCTGTCCTAGCCGCCAGCGATGTCTGCCCCCGCCGAGGCCGATCCTCGACCCTAGCAGCTCCAAGCGCCGCCATCCACATTAAGGGAAACAGGCAGTGAAGCGGTACGGCGCTTTGTGAATGGGCCGGCTGCTTTCTGGGACACACACAGTTCCCAGAATGCAGCGCACCCCATTCACAAGAAGACACCCAGTGTAGGAGGAGGAAGAGAATCCACCGCGGTGGATGAAGAGGCAGATTCGGCACTTCCGTATAGCAACAGCTATTTAGGGTGAGTACCGTATTTGCCGGCGTATAAGACGACTGGGCGTATAAGACGACCCCCTAATTTTCCAGCCAAAATTTTGGTTTTGGGATATACTCACCGTATAAGACTACCCCCTTCCTACTAGTCATGCCTCGCCTCACGGTGCCACCATTACATGCCAGACTGTGCCCCATTACATGACAGATTGTGCCCCATTACATGCCAGACTGTGCCACATTACATGACAGATTGTGCCCCATTACATGCCAGACTGTGCCCCATTACATGTCAGACTGTGCCCCATTACATGCCAGACTGTGCCCCATTACATGCCAGACTGTGCCCTATTACATGCCAGACTGTTCCCCATTACATGCCAGACTGTTCCCTTACCTTATCCTAAGACATGCAGAATCGCGGCCGTACATTTTTTCAAAAGCCACGCATCCTACGTCTTCTGTTCCGTGATAGGCGGAACACTCAGCTTCCCAGGAGGCACTGTGTTCAGTGTTCGCCTATCACGGAGGCCCTCTCGTCTGAGGACGAGAGGGCCTCTGTGATAGGCGGACACTAAACACAGGATGAGAGGGCCTCCGTGATAGGCGGACACTAAACACAGTGTCTCCTGGGAAGCTGAGTGTTCCGCCTATCACGGAACAGAAGAAGTAGGAGGCGTGGCTTTGAAAAATGTACGGCTGCGATTCTGCATGTCTTAGGATAAGGCAGTGTTTCTCAATTCCAGTCCTCAGGCTCCCCCAACAGGTCAGGTTTTCAGGATTTCCCTCAGATGAAAATGCTGTGGTGATTACTAAGGCAGTGAAACTGATCAAATCACCTGTGCAAAATAATGGAAATCCTGAAAACCTGACCTGTTGGGGGGGGCCTGAGGACTGGAATTGAGAAACACTGGGATAAGGTAAGGATGTTAGGTTACCGGCGTATAAGACGACCCCAAACCTTTAAGAAGATTTTAAGGGGTTAAAAAGTTGTCTTATACGCCGGAAAATACGGTAAAAATATTTTTATTTTTATTTTTGGTGCAATATTTTTTTTCAGGTGGAACCTCCACTTTAAAGGAGTTCTCTGACCTAAAACCTTTAACCCCCGCTGTGCCCGGGCTGTAAAACTATACAAAATAAACTTTCACTTACCTGCCTACGATCCCCCGTTGTTCCGATATCGCCGTCCCGTTCTCCGGTCCCGGTCTCTTCCGCTTCCTGCGTGTCGGTGACTCATAGTGCGCTCAGCCTATCAGCGGCCGCAGCAATGTCCCGTCGCGGCCGCTGATAGGCTGAGCGCACTGTGAGTCACCGACACGCAGGAAGCGGAAGAGACCGGGACCGGAGAACGGGACGGCGATATCGGAACAACGGGGGATCGTAGGCAGGTAAGTGAAAGTTTATTTTGTATAGTTTTACAGCCCGGGCACAGCGGGGGTTAAAAGTTTTAGGTCAGAGAACTCCTTTAACTTTACAGCTAGAAACCAGCGACTAAAAACGGCCATTTAGCCGCGTTTACATGCTGCGTTTAGCCACGTTTGCATCTAGGAGCGTTTTTTTGGGGGGGGGGGGTTAAAATTAAAAACGCGAGTTACTGCGTCTGCCACTTGAAATGCCTCTAAACACAGCTTCTGAACACATTTTTTTGGGTTCCATAAAAAACCTCTAAACTCATCTGCCTAGAAACGACTATAAACAACCCTGGTGTGTACATGTACTGATATGATAACATAGGAGAGTTCAGGAGCAGTTGAAAAAAATGCCCAACTGCTTGTAAAAATCTGTTTACCAGCAGCAGTGTACATGAGGCCTTACTCCTATGAAATCCTGAACTCTGCATTACTTACTCCTGACCCCAGTATTCTGCGTTACTACTGACCCCTAAACTCTGTGTTACCTACTACTGACCCCTAAACTCTGTGTTACCTACTACTGACCCCTAAACTCTACATTACCTACTGCTGACCCCTAAACTCTACATTACCTACTACTGACCCCTAAACTCTACATTGCTACTGACCCCTGAACTCTGTGTTACTACTGACCTTTGAACTCTTCAAACCTTCCTTTTTCAATGGGCCTTGCTAGGTTATCGCCTTTAAAAAGAAAAAAAGTGTGATGCACTCCGGTGATCTTTGATCTCTTCCATGTTGTTCAGGTAGATCTCCACCTCTCCAGGGTTGCCTAAACCTGCCTTAGCTGTTATGTCGGCTGTACAACGGAGGGTGATGCAAGTCCTGACTTGGTGGGAATTCCTCCTATTAATGATGCGTCAGTTGTCAAATGACAAAACTTTATTTAATGACCAAGAGCAGCAGCTGCTGCTATTCAGTTCCTTTTATGTATTTAAAGACAAGCTCCAGTATACAGTTGTGCTCGAAAATTTGCATCCCCTTGGAGAATTGGTAATATACAGTATGTACAATTTTTAAAAGAAGCATGAGTGAGCAGGCACAACACATTTCTTATGGGATTCCTATTCTGTAACTGTAGGTCATAACAGAATGACGTAATCATATAACAAAACATGACAAGTAAATAAATGAAATGCCCCCTGTTCAAAAGTCTGCAGCCCCTTAGGGCCAGATTCAGATACAATTACGTTGCTCCACGGCAGCGTAACGTATCTGATTTACGTTACACCGCCGCAGGTTTACAGCGTAAGTGCCTTATTCTCAAAACTCTTACCTGTAATCTTGCGGCGGTGTAACGTAAATGCACTCGGCGCAAGCCCGCCCAATTCAAATGGGGCGGGCACCATTTAAATTAGGCGCATTCCGGTGTCGAACTTACTGCGCATGCTCCGTCGGGTAAATCACCCGACGTGCATTGCGCTAAATGACGTCGCACGGACGTCATTTGTTTAGACGTTAATGTAAATGGCGTCCAGCGCCATTCACGGACGACTTACGCAAACGACGTGGTTTTTTAAATTTAGACGCGGGAACGACGGCCATACTTAACATGGCTTAGAACAACTAGGGCTCAGCCCTAATTTTACATGGCGTAACTCGACGGAAACAACGTAAAGTTAGATCGACGGGCAGCGCGGACGTTCGGGAATCGCTGAAACTAGTCATTTGCATATTCTACGCCGACCGCAATGGCCTCGCTACCTAGCGGCCGGCCTAGAATTGCATCCTTAAGATCCGACAGTGTAATTCAATTACACCTGTCGGATCTTAGGGCTAGCTATGCGTAACTGATTCTATGAATCAGTCGCATAGTTAGGACGGCCCTAACACAGAGATACGACGGCGTATCAGGAGATACGCCGTCGTATCTCTTTTGTGAATCTGGCCCATAGTTCTTAATACCGTGTATTGCCCTCTTTAGCATCAATGACAGTGTGTAGTCTTTTGTAGTTGTTGTCTATGAGGACCCGAATTCTTGCAGATGATATACTGTAGCTGCCTATCCGCCTTGGCAAAATGCCTCCAGGTCATGCAAAGTTTTTGGTCGTCTTGCACGAACTACACGTTTGAGATCTCCCCAGAGTGTCTCGATGATATTGAGGTCAGGAGATTCTGATGGCCACTCCAGAACCTTCACCTTTTCCTGATGTAACCACTGGAGGGTCAACTTGGACTTGTACTTAGGGTCATCATGGTGCTGGAAATTTCAAGAAGAATGCAAATTGTCTGCCAGTGTTTTCTGACAACATACTGCATTCTTGCCAACAATTTTCACAAGATTCCCTGTGCTTTTAGAGCTCACACACTCAAAACATCAGTGAGCCACCACCATGGTTTACAGTAGGGGTGGTATTCTTGTCGCTATAGGCCTTGTTGACCCCTCTCCAGACATAGCGCTTATGGTTGTGACCATAAAGCTCTATTTTGGTCTTGTCACTCCAGATTATATCGCGTACAGACGATTGGACATTCTGACAACAAAACCGTGGATCTTTTTTCCAAAGGATGTTGGCTCAAACTTGTCTTGTATACACAGGGTCGCACAAATGTTGTCGAAAATTCTGATCGCCAAGAACGCTGTCACGTACAACACGTATGACGGCACTATTAAAGGGAAGTTCAATACCAGTCGTGTTAGTAGAAGTTTGGTGAGAGACGATTCGCGCTTTTCAGTCTCCTGCTTTTCATTTCTTTACAGTGCGACGAATGTGCTATTTCCATTACGAACGCTAGATTTACCAGACCGCTCCTGTCTCTTTACTCGATTCAGAGCATGCGTGGAATTTTGTGCGTCAGAATTTTCTAAACACGATTGGAATTTACAAGAACGGATTTTGTTGTCAGAAAATTTGAGAACCAGCTCTAAAAAATGTTGTTGTCAGAATTACCGACAGAAAATGTCCGATGGGGCCTACACACAGTCGGAATTTCCGACAACAAGCTCCCATCGAACATTTGTTGTCAGAAATTCCAAGCTTGTGTAGGCCCCATCGGACATTTGCTGTCGGAATTTCCGACAACAAAAATAGGAGGTATACTGCATAGAAAGGTAAGATGCACAAGAGGAGTCATTTTACTTCAGTAGCATCCATCCTTAATCATAGTTTCTTGGCCTAGATCAGTGATGGCGAACCTTGGCACCCCAGATGTTTTGGAACTACATTTCCCATTATGCTCAACTACACTGCAGAGTGCAAGAGCATCATGGGAAATGTAGTTCCAAAACATCTGGGGTGCCAAGGTTCTCCATCACTGGCCTAGATAGTAAGCATAATGACTAGAGGACACCTTGCATCTCAAACCACACTGGAGGTCTATTAGCAGCTAATTTGGGGAACCTTTGAAGAAGCATTGGAAATGCAGTGGGGGGAACCCAAATCAAAGGGCCATCCTGGGGTCTAGTTCCTGGCCAAATAGGTTGTATACCGCATAGAAAGGAAAGATGCACTGAGTAATTTTCATTCAGCCGCATCCATCCATAATCAAAAGTCCATGGCCCCGTACATACGACCGAACATGTCCGCTGAAACTGGTCCGCGGACCAGTTTCCGCGGACATGTCCGACCGTGTGTACGGCCTAGCGGACAGGTTTCCTGGCCTAGCGGACAGGTTTCCAGCGGACAAAAGTTTCTTAGCATGCTTAGAAACTTGTCCGCTGGAAACCTGTCCGTCGGACATGTCCGATGGTTAGTACGACTCATCGGATATGTCCGCTGGTTATGACGTATAACCGGCGGCCCGAAATCCCGCGCATGCGTCGAATTGATTTGACGCATGCGTGGAAGCATTGAACCTCCGTGTCAGAGAACGTCGGTGTCTTCTACGTCACCGCGTTCTCTGTCCGCGGGGATTTTGGTCTGATGGTGTGTACACACATCAGACCAAAAGCTCCCAGCAGACATGTCCAATGAAAACGGTCCGCGGACCGTTTTCATCGGACATGTCTCCTTGTGTGTACAAGGCCCATGGCATAGAAGATGAAGTATAGCGATGACTAGAGCAGTGTTTCTCAACTCTAATCCTCAAGGCGCCCCAACAGGTCATGTTTTCAGTATTTCCCTCAGATTAAAAGGCTGTGGTAATTACTAAGGCAGTGAAACTGATCAAATCACCTGTGCAAAAAAATTGGGAAGCCTGAAAACATGACCCGTTGAGGCGCCTTGAAGACTGGAGTTGAGAAACACTGGCTTAGAGAGAGGAGACCTTGCAGCCCAAAGGACACTTGAGGTCTAGGAGCAGCGAACTTGGGGCGCCTTTGAAGAACTGCGGTGGAGGAAACGCAAATCAGAGGCACCTTGCGGTCTTGTTTCTGGTTAAATAGGATGTATACTGTCGAGAAAGGAAAGATGCATTCCCTAATTTTAGCTCTGCAACATTCATCCATAACTTAAGCTCTGATTTTGGATGGTTTATGTAAGGCACCAGGTTCAATACATGTACTGTGCATTCCTCCTGCATGAGCCCTTTAATTTCTTTTCCACTGACATAATTGCACAAAAAAAGAAGGAAAAAGAATAAGTATTAGCTGGACAAAATGAGCACTGTTCTCTTTTTTTGAACTTTTTTTCTTGAGGTTAATCTTTTTAACCCTCTAACCCCTAAGAGGGAGGGGTGTGAAAAGCATTAGTTGGTTCTCCAGAGCGGTAGAGGGAACACGGCTTGTTTGTGACTCCGCTCCGTCCCTTTCAGCCTTCACATTTTCCATGGAGCCTCTGAACGTGCGGGTCACCTTTGAACTCGAAATTGGTGAACGGGGAGACCCCGTCCTGACACTGGCGACCCATCTCCCAAACCTGACCCAGTAATTTGCTGAGACTGCTCGAGCTGACTCGCTCCTTTGTCTGCCTTGCCTGTTGGCTGTCAGGGTGACTGGTGCATCGCGCCACATCGAGACGCTTTTTCCAATGGGAAACAGCAAAGTCGACACATCTCCAAGCAAAGGCCTTTCATTTCACAGGCTGACCGGGACCTTAATGATTTTTTTCTCCCCCCCCCCCCACCCCCTCTTCTTTTTTGATGTTTTTGAGCTAATTGCCCTCCATGAAAAAGTGTTTTGTTTCCTGCGCAGACTTGGCTGTAAGAAAACTTTCACAGGCCGGGAGTAATCTCCAGCGTGAATGCCAAAGAGCTTATACAAGTCCGAGAGGGAGAATTCAGCCAAAATACGTGAAATTGTTATTTTGTTTTAAATTCTTTAAGTCTTCCTTTTTTATTTTTGTCCTCCTTAGACAAAGCAAACAAATTAGCCGCCGATTGGGGTGATTTCATTTATTATATGACTTCTAAGGCTTCCTAATCAAAGGACTGTTGCATTTCAATGTGAAATATTACAGTAGATAAGAGCATAATTATGAGTCTGGGTTCCTCGGTCAGTGGAATTCTTCTACTTCGGAGTCATTGGCCCGGATTCAAATACAATTGGGCCAGATTCTCAAAAGGCTTACGACGGCGCAACGCCATTTGCGCGGTCGTAAGTCCTAATCAGAATCAGTTACGCATAGATATCCATTAGATCTGACAGGCGTAAGGCTCTTACGCTGTCAGATCTTAGATGCAATTTTTTTCCCGCCGCTAGGTGTCGCCGACGTCGTTTTCCCCGTCATCTATGCAAATGAGCTATTTACGCGAGATTCCCAAACGTACGTGCGGTCGACGCAGTGAATTTACGACGTTTCCGTAGCATTTGCGACGCGTAAAGTTGCTATATGAGGGGCAACCAATGTTAAGTATGGCCGTCGTTCCCGCATCGAAATTTAAAAATGTACGTCGTCTGCGTAAGTCGTCCGTGAATGGCGCTGGACGCCATTTACGTTAACATCGAAACCAATGACGTCTTTGCGATGTCATTTAGCGCTATGCACGTCGGGAAATTTTAGGGACGGCGCCTAATTTAAATGATCCACGCCCCCTACCTGGATCATTTGAATTAGGCGGGCTTGCGCCAGAGGATTTACGATACGCCGCCGCAACTTTACAGGCAAGTGCTTTGTGAATCAAGCACTTGCCCGTAAAACTTGCGGCCGCGTAGCGTAAACGAGATACGTTACGCCCGCATAGTTTTACGCCAGGATACGAGAATCTGGCCCAATTGTGTATCTATCGGCGGGCGTAATGTATCTCAGATACGTTACGCCGCCGTAACATAGGGCGCAAATTCCGTATTCAGAAACAACTTGCGCCCTAAGTTAAGGCGGCGTAGCGTATGTGGTCCGGCGTAAGCCCGCGGAATTCAAATTCTCCATGCAGTGGGCGTGTTGTATGGTAATGAAGGCTAACTCCACGTAAATGATGTTTTTGGCTAACAGCGCATGCGCCGTCCGTGAACGTTTTCCAGTGCGCATGCTCCAAATTAACACGCAAAAAAACAATGCTTTCGACGTGAACGTAAATTACGCCCAGCCCTATTCGCGAACGACTTACGCAAACGACGTAATCGATGTAAAATTCGACGCTGGCCCGATGTCCATACTTAACATAGGATATGCCATATATAGCAGGGGTAACTTTATGCCGGAAAAAGCCGAACGTAAACGACGTAAAAAAATGTCGCCGGGCGGACGTACGTTTCTGAATCGGCGTATCTACCTAATTTGCATATTCCTCGCGGAAATCTACGGAAGCGCCACCTAGCGGCCAGCGTAAATATGCAGCCTAAGATACGACGGTGTAAGAGACTTAGGCCGGTCGGATCTTAGGGAAATCTATGCGTAACTGATTCTATGAATCAGGCGCATTGATACGACCCCGCACACTCAGAGTTACGACGGCGTATCCGGAGATACACTGTCATAACTCCTATCTGAATCCGGGCCATTGTGGATAAAGGCCATTTAGAAGATGGTCTGAGAAGACTGGTAGATTGAAGCCTCGGAAATTTTTGTGGCACCGATATGAGCACCTTTAACCAATCTGTCTCACCATTTCCAAAATTTGGAGAAACCCATGCATGTTTTTCTCAGCCTCACTAGAGGCTTATTCACACTAGCGATCCAAGTGAATGGGGCCGCTCTGCAAACACCCTGCAACTACGAGACATTCTAGTGTGCTAGTGCTAGTCATATGCTCTCTGAAGAGTGATTTGAATGTGGATTGCTCTTATGCCGGGTACAGACGAGAGGACCGTATCCGCGGAAAAATCCTCTCGGGGATTTCCGCGGATTTGGATCCGATGAAGTGTACTCACCATCGGATCGAAATCCGCGCCGAAATCCCATCGCGATGACGTGTCGCGCCGTCGCCGCGATGATGACGCGGCAACGTGCGCGACGCTGTCATATAAGGATACCCACGCATGTGTCAAATCATTACGACGCATGCAAGGGAGGGAATCGGACGGATCGATCCAGTGAGTCTGTACAGACCACCGGATCGATCCGCTGAAGCCGATTCCAGCGGATAGATTTCTTAGCATGCTAAGAAATTTTTTTCTGCTGGAAATCGGTCGGCCCGAAAAAAATCTGCGGAAAAAGATCCGCTGGGTTGTACACACCAGCGGATCTATCCGCTGGAACTGATCCGCAGATCAATTCCAGCGGATAGATCCTCTCGAGTGTACGGGGCCTAAGAGATGTTAGGCTTTCTTTCTTCTATTTTCATCTGGTGATCCAACCAGTAAGTCTGTTGTTTTTAAAAGAACACGCTCTCTTGCAAATGTATCGGTTACAGCAATGAGACAAACCATTTACCACTGGCAGGGGTGCTTACAATGGTCAGCTCTTATTTATTTATGTTAAACCTTCACCCCAAAAGGGAAAAAAAATAACGGTTTGCCATAACTGCTTAGAATGTATTAGCTGAAGTTTGGTTTCAATACCTAAATCTGCTAGTACATCTACTTCCCCCCCCCCCCCCCCAGTGACAATGCTACTGTCCAAATGTGCCCCCTGTGCTCCTTTATCCAGAGTGGAGGCACTCAAATACAGGAGGTGTGTTAAGCCTCGTACACACGATCAGCCCATCCGATGAGAACGGTCTGATGGACCGTTTTCATCGGTTAACCGATTAAGCTGACTGATGGTCCGTCACGCCTACACACCGATTGTGTCAGAACGCGGTGACGTAAAACACAACGACGTGCTGAAAAAAACAAAGTTCAATGCTTCCAAGCATGCGTCGACTTGATTCTGAGCATGCATGGATTTTTAACCGATGGACGTGCCTACTAACGATTAGTTTTGACCTATCGGTTAGGAATCCATCGGTTAAATTTAAAGCAGGTTGGCTTTTTTTTAACCGATGGTTAAATAACCTATGGGGCCCACACACGATCGGTTTTGACCGATGAAAACGGTCCTTCAGACCGTTGTCCTCTGTTTAACCTATCGTCTGTATGAGGCCTAGCTGGCCAGAACACCAGGTGAAAACAGAGAGGGAGGGGGGGGGGGGGCAAAAAAAAAAAAAATCGAATGCAGCCACCATGTCTAATGATTGGTAAGCTGCAATATATTACATTTTTGGTTTTGGGTTTAATACCGCTTTAAATCGCCTCCCTTACATATTTTATGTTAACAGGAACCAGGTACGGCTCTTTAATAGATTTTCCAGTCAATCGACTTCACTTAGTCCGGCATTTGTGACCATCTTTAGACCACATGGCCGGTTTACTAATTACGGTACAAAAATCTGTTATTTATTTTTTTAATACAAATATTTGTGTTACCCGGTCACGCTTTATTTTCCTTTGGGAGCCAATTTACATGTCTGTGATGGATTTTGATTTAATGAGAAATGACCGTAAATGTTGGGTTCACGTTGTGTTCTTTTGGGGTAAAATAAAGAGTTTGCATTTAGCTCGGCTCCATTTCGTCAGCAAAGGAACCAAATCCTTATGTAAACCGCTTTGAAGAAAAAAAAAGAAAAAAATCTTGTTTTAATAGCCGAGGACACTAACTGCAGAAGAGCTCTTATAGAAAAATAATGTATAGGCACTAGACCATTTACTGGGTTCCTTCGTTTCTCTTCCACTAATATTTATATAAGAATGCCGTGGATTTGCACGCTGTGTTGGGCTTGGAGCGGACCCACAGCGGAATAGCGTTGAGTTATTATCAGGTATATTTTGGCAACCTGAAGTTAACGACTTCTAATTCCTGTACATTCTAGAAAGCAGATTCAATGTGAGTGTTACATTTCTTTTACAGTTTAGAAACATTGCTGAAGTCTTGTTAGAAATTCTGCCTTGGCATTTAATAATACCGCCAATAAAGTAAGCCAATCACAAACCTGGGCCATTGAAGATTAGGGGTGAGCTTGTGTTTGACCCAAAACCGGTTGGGGTCTGAACCCGGAAGTCAGTTGTCATTCCTGGGCCAATGGACTGTGGGACATACACAAAGGGGAGGGGATGCTTATGACAAAGCTGACCTAACATGGTCACATGGTCATATTAGGTCAATGCCATTGACCCAGTAAAGCCGTTTGGCTATATTAGGTCATCCCTATAGAAGATGAGCATGAACTAGAAAATGTCATTCTAGCAAGCAGTAAATGTTACATTTCTTTCTTCTTCAGCGTAGAAACATTGCTGAAGTCTTGTTATAGATTCTGCCTTGGCATTAATAATACCGCCAAAAATGTAAGCCTATCATAAACCTGGGCCATTGAAGATTAGGGGTGAGCTTGTGTTTGACCCAAAACCGGTTGGGGTCAGTTGTCATTCCTGGGCCAATGGACTGTGAAACATATACAAAGGGGTGGGGATGCTTATGACATAGCTGACCTAACATGGCCCTATTAGGTCAATGCCATTTACCCAATAAGGCCGTTTGGCCATATTAGGTCATCCCTATTGACAATAATACCGTCATTAAAACCTGAGCCATTGAAGATTATGGATGGGCTTGTTTGTGACCTAAACCTTGTTCAGCTCTGGACCTGGAAGTCAGCTGCCATTCCTGGGCCAATGAGCTATGAGACTTAGACAAAGGGGCGAGGGTGCTTATGACATAACTGACCTAACATTGCCACATGGCCATATTAGGTCAATGTCTTTAAACTAAGGGCCCTTTCACACTGGGGCATTTTTCAAGCGCTTTAGCGTTAAAAAAAGCGCCTGTAAAACGCCTGAAAGAAGCTGCATCTGCAATCCCAATGTGAAAGCTCGAGTGCTTTCACACTAAAGCGCCTGAAAAACACCCCAGTGTGAAAGTGGTCTTAGCGTTAAAAAAAAGCGCCTGAAAGAAGCTGCATCTGCAATCCCAATGTGAAAGCCTGAGTGCTTTCACACTGAGGCGCTGAGCTGGCAGGGCGTCAAAAAAAGTCCTGCATGCAGCTTCTTTGCAGCGCTTTAGGAGCGGTTAATACACCGCTCCTAAAGCCCCCTTCCCATTGAGGAAGCTTTTTTTAACGCCAAAGCGCCTGAAAAGCGCCTCAGTGTGAAAGGGGTCTTAGCAGCGCTTTACCAGCGTTTTTCGGGCGCTGGCAGTGTGAAAGGCCTCTGAAAGCACTTGGGCTTTCACATTGGGATTGCAGATGAGGCTTCTTTCAGGCGCTTTACAGGCTTTTTTTTAAACGCCAAAGCGCCTAAAAAACGCCCGAAAAACGCCCCAGTGTGAAAGGGGTCTAATAGGGCCAAGTGTCCATATTAGGTCATCCCTATTGAAGATGAGCATGCTCTAAAAAATACATTCGAGAAAGCAGATTCAATGTGAGCCCAGGTTCACACTGGGTGCGATTTCATTCGATGTGAGATGCGATTTCACATGTGAAATCGCATCTCAAATGCCGCCAATTGTCGGCAATGGCGCCGTCCTAATCGGTGCGACGCCGCATCTGCGGCGCTGCACCGATTTCAAAAAGTAGTTCTTGTACTACTTTTTGCGATTTCGGGCCGCGATTTACATAGACATCTGTGCAGAAACCTGCACAGATGTCTCTTAAATCGCGGCCGAAATCGGGACTGCCGGCGGGAGTGAAATCGTGCGAGTTCAGCTGAACTTGCACGGCTTCACTCCCGCAGCCCAGTGTGAACCAGGGCTCAAGGTTACTTTTTTCTTTTACAGTGTAGAAACATTTCTTAAGGCTGGATGGAAATTCTACCTTGGCTATAATAATACCACCAATAATGTAAGCCTTTCACAAGCCTGGGCCATTGAAGATTAGGGGTGAGCTTGTGTTTGACCCCAACCTAGTTCGGGTCTAAACCTGGAAGTCAGCTCTCCTTCCTGGGCCAATGGGCTGTGGGACAAACACAAAGGGGCAGGGATGCATATGACACAGCTGACCTAACATGGCCATATGACTCAATAATGCCGTGTGGCCATATTATTTGAAAATGAGCATGCAATAAAAAATGCATTCTAAAAAGCAGATTCAACGTGAATGTTACATTGCTGTTACGGTGTAGAGACATTGCTGAAGTCTTGATGGAAATTCTGTCTTGGCATTAATAATACCGTTCTTAAAACCTGAGCCATTGAAGATTATGGATGGGCTTGTGTGTGACCAAAACCTTGTTCGGGTCTGAACCTGGAAGTCAGCTGGCCATATTAGGTCAATGCCATTGACCCAATAAAGCCGTTTGGCCATATTAGGCCATCCCTATTGAAGATGAGCATGCACAAAAAAATACATTCTAGATAGCAGATTCAATGTGAAGGTTACATTTCTTTTACAGCGTAGAAACATTGCTGAAGTCTAGATGGAAATTCTACCTTGGCTATAATATTACCGCCAATAATGTAAGCCTATCACAAGCCTGGGCCATTGAAGATTAGGGGTCAGCTTGTGTTTGACCCCAACGTAGTTCGGGTCTGAACCTGGAAGTCAGTTGTCATTCCTGGGCCAATGGGCTGTGGAACAAACACAAAGGGGTAGGGATGCATATGACATAGCTGACCTATCATGGCCATATTAGGTCAATGCCATTGACCCAATAAAGCCGTGTGGCCATAATAGGTCATCCCTATTGAAGATGAGCATGCAATAAAAAATACATGTTAAAAAGCAGATTCATTGTGAATGTTACATTTCTTTTACAGTTTAGAAACATTGCTGAAGTCTTAATGGAAATTCTGTCTTGACATTAATAATACCGTCATTAAAGTCTGAGCCATTGAAGAATATGGATGGGCTTGTGTGTGACCCAAACCTTGTTCGGGTCTGAACCTGGAAGTAAGCTGCCATTCCTGGGCTAATAAGATATGGGACATACACGAAGGGGCGAGGATGCTTATGACATAACTGACCTAACAGGGCCACATGGCCCTATTAGGTCAATTACAAAATGGCCGTATTAGGTCATCCCTATTGAAGATAAGCATGCAATAAAAAAATTTATTCTAAAAAGCAGATCCAGTGTCAATGTTAAATTTCTTTTACAGTGTAGAAACTGGTAACATGTAAAGGCTTTGAAAGCTACACCGATGGAGATCTTTAGGTACAGTAGTTTGGCGCCATTCCACGGGAATACTGTATGCAATTTTTAAGTGTGGCATGTTAGGTATCTATTTACTCAGCATAACATCATCTTTTGTATTTTATCCACCCCTCACCCCCACAAAAAAAATAAAAAATGGGTAGTATATTGTGTTTGTGTGCATTAAAATTCATTAAACTGTATTTTTCCCAAAACATGCATTTAAAGAAAATTGCTGCACAAATATTGTGTGATATATAAAAAATGCAAACCCCACCATTTTATTCATTAAGGTCTCTGCTTAATATATATATATATGTTTGTGAGTTTAAAGTATTTTTATTGCAAAAAAATCATGATTTTTACATTTGGGAGAGAAATGTCAGAATTAGTCGGGATGTGTGGGATTCCATTCAAATAGCAGGTCTGGATGACATTTTAAGGGCTTTCTAATGAAATGAACGCACTCAATGATGGCAAGAAAGAGTGTTCTAAGAATGTTCTGTTTTTGTTCAATTGTCTGTATGAAATTTTACTAGTGTATAGCCAGCTAAGTTATTACAACCTCTTCCTCTACCGCGTAGAAAGAAGGAGCATTTGTCCTTCCAGTGTCAAGGAGCCCCATTACAAGGGTACTTTTTATTTAAGACCAGAGTTCAGTTTAAAAAAAAATACATGAAAGTCCAATTTTACTTTTGATCCTATGCTTTGGCAATGCACCTTGCATGTTAAGATACATGTAATAATACACTCCAGCAGAATTCTATAGTGTGAAAGACTAACTCAATCAATGTACCTACCCCAGTGGGGTATGTGTGCCCCAGTAGGTCTTGAGGCACAATCAAAGGTTCTCCAGGTTCCCAGGTTAATCTCATTATACTAGTTTGGTAAACATAAATCTTATGTTCCTATTTCTAAGAAATGTGAAGGAATTTGTGAAAAGGGACTCTAGTTTTATTTATCAGTTGATCTCCTGTGACCCTGTTGCACTTCCCCATGTAGCTGGCCTCCTCTAGTGCCAAGTTCCACATTACCCCGCACTGCAGCAGGGCAAGGATAAAATATCTGATGGCCTTTTGAACATATAAAGAGCCCCTGTTGAAAAGAAACAGGTCTGTGAAAGTGTTACACGCGTTATCAGAGGAAGTCTTGGCAAACTGTTAACAGTCCCGTGCCAGCTAAAGACTAACAGGTCACCGTGCGTTCCCTTCTCCATTTCTCATGAACTGAGTAGATAATGAGAAGGGCTGCGGGTAAATGGATTAGCTGCACACACTTCTGGGTTACTGAACATTACGACTATCTCTTTTTATGCCTGGGCTATTTGTTGATAAGGAATTTACCCTAAAACCTCCTTTATTCATGATGCTGCTCCATTATAAGCTTTGGGAGGAAGCAAACTCAAAGGTAAAGGGCCTCAGCAGCACCAAAAACCCATGGGCTCTCTATGATGCTCAAACCAACTCCCCAGCATACTGACGCCCCTTGCTGCCTCTCACCCCTCTCATGCTTCACTGTTGATCAGTGAGGTCTACCGACATATTAATGGACCAACATTCAGGCACATGAGGCTATAGTGAGGTGGGCTCAGAGCTAAGTTTTTGTTTCTTAAAGTCCAACTGAAGTCTCAATTGATTTTATTTCTTGAATACCAGGATGTTATGGTTGGTGACTGATTTTTGTATGAAAAATGCTTTAAAACTGAAAAAGCTGCTTCTTTCTATCACATTATAGTTCTCTGTGTTGGTTGAGCTAAATAACAGCCACTCCCCTTGTGGGTAGGTGCAGGATGGTGCAGCCACTCCCCTTGTGGGTAGATGCAGCGTGGTGTGCAGCCCACCTGCTCCAAAGCCCCCCCATGTTGAGGGCATGTGGCCTGGTATGGTTCAGGAGGAGGGAGGGGGTGCTCGCTTGCCCCACCCCTTTCCTAGTCTGCGTGCTCAAATAAGGGTATGGTATGGATTGGGGGGTTAGAATGCACTGTGCAGCGCGCAGTGCATTATGGGGTATTTAACGGGTAAACATCCCGCCGAGCACCCCGCAAATTCAAGTGTTTACCAAATGGGCAAACAGGTGATGTTCAGGCCAAACTTTTCCTCGGCTTGAACTGGTCGCCCAACTCCGCTGGCTACCTAGTCCTGCCAACTGCTTTCTGTAGTGACACATATACTGAAACCCAGAAATGTGCCTTTCTTCTCCTGCTTGAACAAAGCAATGAGGAAAAGAGGGTATAAACAGTTGAGGGGGCTTCTATCAAAGTGAACGGGTTGCTTTGCTCACATAGGGAAAGCATATGCTCACTTCAATTTACACTAAACCGATCAGATTTACTCCCAGGTTAGAGGTTGCGTAAACCTATATTGCCATAAGTTTTTATTTTTTTTACCAATAATAGAAGTAAACCCCGTCTTTCCCCACAGAGGATAAACCAATGGAAATGATTCTGCCAGATGGGGATTTTATGGATTACCTTGTCTTTAAAGTAATCCAAGACTTATCATCAAAGTACTTTGGTATGATTTCTCTCTTGATCATCTCCTCAGTGGGTCAGTAGTCTTAGGGGAGGTTTTTACAATTATAAATAATGTTTCGTAGCAATCTGTTCCAGATTATGTAATTGAAAAGTAATGTACCCTTATCAAGGCTTGGTCAATGTATAGAAGACATATGGAGTCACAGTTGAGAAATATTACTAAAATTGTGTTTTACGAATGTATAGTCTTTAGGTGCTACACAATGCTTTATTGTTTAGGGACAGTCCCCCAAAATCAGGGACACTTGAGAGCTATGGTCTTTACCTTTAGGGCAGTATGTACCCAGGGATGAATGCCTGGGGCGACAGACTGCTTGCATTCATGGCGTTTGTCTCTAGGCACATAGTGCACAAAATGTAAGTCCTAGTTGGTACACCATTAAGCCTCGGCTAACAGTTTGGGGAAGGCCCTCTTCTCTTCCAAGCCTGCTTCTTATAGACATGATTGGATTAGTTTGGCATTGGCAAACTTGACATGGTTGAATGAGTTTGGTGCGGGTGAACATGACATGGATGAATTTGGTGTGGGAGAACTTGACATGGCTGGATGAGTTTGGTGTGGAGGAACTTGAGCAGCTGTCACAGAGCCCTGATCTCAACCCTGGTGAATCGAAAAGCCGATTGTTCTCATCAAACTTCTGCACCTGACTTCAAGAATAAGCATGCATTTCCACAGACACCCTTTGAATTCTTGTTGGAAACCTTTCCAGAAGAGTTAAGGCTGTAGTAGCTGCAGGGGTAATTGGATGACCAACAAGCTCATATAGGTGTGATAGTCAGGTGTCCACACACTTTTGTCCATATAGTATATGATGGATGGGTATGGTGTGGAGGAACTTGAGAAGCCTACATAGAGCTCTGACCTCAACCCTACTATACACCTTTGGGATGAATTGAAAATCCAATTACTAGCCAGGTCTTCTCATCCAACATCTGCACCTAACCTTACAAAGCTCCTTTGGCTTAATGAGCACAAATTCTCACACATGCTCCAAAATCTGCTGACCCAATCATTCTGTTGCAGTGACGCCAAGATTTTTTTTAACTCTTTCCTACCCCCTCCTCTCCTACACATACTATATCCAGTACTGACCTGTAAATTAACCCCTCACCTCTCGTATCCTGCCCATCTGAACATTAACCTCTTTACCTCCAATCTGTTACGATATGTAGCCAGTGCAATAACCCCTTCCGGTGCGTTAATATATCTAGTGAACTATTGCCAAACTCCATGCTTAACCCCCTCTAACCCAGTATGTTTCTTCATTTCCATGAAATCACCTTGGGGTGTCTACTTTCCAAAAAAAGGTAATTTTTGGGTTTGTTTTTTACTATTCTGCCATTTTTTTTTAACAGAAAATAAGTGGAAATCTGTTTTTTTTTTTTTCAAAATGTTTGCTGTTTTTTTCCTTTTTATAGTAAAAAATTATATATATAAAAAAAAGGGGGCAGGTCCTTCGAAATGCATTAGCTGGTTACGTCATCCATTTGGACCTATGATGTTGGAGGGCTGATATCTGTTTTCTGGACATGCTGCCTATCAAAACAGTTTTTTGAGAATATTTCTAGATTTTATCTTTCAATAAAGTCTTGTAGATCATGCACTAGGCATTTACGCTCTTTTTTTTTTTTTTTGGAAAAAAAAATGGTAAAAGGCCTGTGGGATTTAATATATCAGGAGAGACTTCAGTAACCTAATATGTACATTTTGGAATAAAGAAGGAAAAGAGGAGACACGATTAAAACCTTTAAAGTGGAAAGCAATTCAAACTTCTCCCTCCCTCATTCTAAGGCCCTGTACACACGATCAGTCCAAACTGATGAAAACGGACTAAAGTTCAGTTTCATCAGTCCAAACCGACCATGTTTAGGCCCCATCGGTCTGTTGTCCTTCGGTCCAAAAACAGAGAACTTGCTTTAAAATTGGACCGATGGACGCCTGACCGATAGTTTAAAACCGATGGTTAGTACGCAAAAGCATCGGTTCCAAACCCGGGCATGCTCAGAATCAAGTTGACGCATGCTTGGAAGCATTGAACTTCATTTTTCTCTGCACGTTGTTGTGTTTTACGTCACCGTGTTGGACTCGAACGGTTTTTGAACTGATGGTGTGTAGGCACATCATACCATCAGTCAGCTTCATCGGTTAACCGATGAAACTGAACTTCAGTCCATTTTCCTTAGTTTGGACTGATCGTGTGTACAGGACACTGCAAGGTCCTTTTTTTACCTGAATGCATAGGATGCATTCAGGTGAAAAAACACAAACCTTTACAACCCCTTTAAGCAAGGGGGTGGGAGTAGATTTAAGCTTAGTTGGGGTTTGACTGCCTTCGATGTTGGTCTAAATAAGGTCTGGGAGGGCATTATTTTCAATATGAAGCCAAGATCAAGAACACGGGGACATGGTCTCAAACTAGAAGGAGGAAAGTTCAAAACGAATCTTAGGAAACTTTATTTTACAGAAAGAGTAGTCGTCTTCAAACGTTTAGCCATGACTTGTGACACAGTGACTCCTGTGAACTTTTAATTATGGGTCTACTGTCAGACGTATAGTTAACCTATGACCCAGCCATACCTTTCCCTGATGGTGCTTGTACAGGGGAGGAGAGACAATTCTTATGGTTATATCTGGGACAAGACAACGAAGTAAGCATTGATATAGGAACTTAAGGCTGATCAATTACAGTGAATGCACATCTGGTTTTAAAAGGGTTAGCAGCTGTCATTGAATGGCTATGTGTGCACTTGATTACAGGTTGCTCAAGCCTTCACCCCCCTTGGTGAGGACTCCTACTACAGTCAGTGTGTGTGCGCGCTGTACTGTACACATATATATGTAGGGAGGATTGCAGCTGTTCTTTCCTCGTTTGAAATCCATTCCCATGGCAAGAGACTCGCTGACCTCCCCTCTGCCGGAGTTTTCACCATCTGTCACAATAAATTAGGGTAATAGTTTTGTAGCTTTTATGTTTTATTGTACAAGGAGCAATAAAGACTGAGCTGCTTGGCACTTTGGATTGCAACGTACTATTATGCTATTTATTTTTTCATATTTTGATGGTCCAGACATATATCACAGTGCCTTATGGAGTGCATAGTACCATTCACATCAGTCCCTGTCTCCCAGAAAAAATCTCAGGGTGCCTATTTATTTACCACTATGGGGTCAATTCACTAAGCGTTAAAGTGGTTGTAAATCCACTTATCAATTTTTTTTTAGAAAACACCACCTGCAAGACAAAGGCATAATGAGTTAGTATGCATAGCATACTAGCTCATTGTGTAATACTCACCTCAGATCGAACCCCCCTCAGCTGTCCTTGTACACCTCTCGGGTGGCCGACATCTCTCCCGGGGGTTACTTATGGGTATTGCAACTCCGACGCTGTAATTGGCTGGAGACGCGATGACGTCATCGCGCATGCGCGGGAGCCGCAAGTCACGGTACGGCCTGCTTTAGTAACGGCTTGATCGCCGATTCTAAAGTGTGCCTGCACCATTGTCTACAGCGGCCATCATTATTGACGTTCGAAATTTGGTATGACCCTGTGTATGCAAGCCAAGCCTGAGCAGAATTCCGTTGGGAAAACCATCCGATTTTTTTCCAACGGAAAATCCGTTCGTGTGTACGTGGCATTAGAGTCTTTTAAAACTATCAATACTTCCTGTTGATACCACCGATTGTGGAAGAGAGTGCCACATCTTTATCGCCCTGACAGTGAATAACCCCCTGCGCAGCTTAAGGTTAAACCGCTTCTCCTCCAATCTCATTGTGTGTCCTCGTGTCCTCTTACACTCGCTGAGCCATGTGTGGCAGGGGCTCTGAGTGTGGATTGCTCTTCAGAGATGTTTGACAGGTGAAAAGGCGGCATGTAATTATGAACAAAAAGTTCATCTGTTCTACAGATTTCCAGTTCTGTTGATTTGCTGCTCAGCTATTTTGAAGTAATTCACAGTGGATATAAAGAAAGCGTCCATGCTGATGTTATCTGCTGTTCTTGTGTTACAGGTCACTTCCTGGGGAATAATACCGTCATCGATGTTCTCAAACAAAGTGGATATGAGGTTGAACACACCCTGCCAGGCCAACCATTCGAAACGTAAGAAGATTTCATATATGTTTAGTTTATGAAGTGGCAGACCCCTGACAAATGTGCTCCGGATCTGAATGACTGGTGGTGCAGGTCTATTGAAACCATGAGATTAGCAACAAGGCAACAGGAATTTTTTGAATAAGAGGTTAGCAAAAGCAGCTTCAAACTCTCTCACTATAGGTTTGTTCGACGGATTTAAAGGTGACCAACTTTGCTCTATATCATGCCGCGTACACACGATCGGTCCATCCAATGAGAACGGTCTGATGGACCATTTTCATTGGTAAACCGATGAACCTGACTGATGGTCCGTCGCGCCTACACACCATCGGTTAAATAACCGATCGTGTCAGAACACAGTGACGCAAAACACAACGACGTGCTGAAAAAAATGAAGCTCAATGCTTCCAAGCATGCGTCGACTTGATTCTGAGAATGCGTGGATTTTTAACCGATGATTGTGCCTACTAACGATTGGTTTTGTCCTATCGGTTAGGAATCCATCGGTTAATTTTAAAACAAGTTGGCTTTTTTTTAACCGATGGTTAACTAACCAATGGCGCCCACACACGATTGGTTTTGACCGATGAAAACGGTCCATCAGACCATTCTCATCAGTTTAACTGATCGTGTGTACGCGGCATCAGACATTTCAGAAGTCTAAATCCCATTTTAGTTTTAAATAGAGTAGGGAGGAGATTTGTCATCTTTTTTATTTGTCTGGGACTCCATTAGGGGGATTTCCCTCACTTCCTGTTCGTGTGACACCCATATAGGAAATGGGAAGAGTGGGTTTTACAAGGACAGTTATAGAAATATCATAAGAAGCCCTAAAACTTCCGCACACCACTATCTATGGGAACCCTAACAATAAACTTTTTTTTTGGTCCCCTGTGGTCTGCTAAAGTGGTTCTAATGGCTATTTTTTTATTTAAATATAAAATATTTTATACTTCCCTGCTCTGTGCAATGATATGTTGCTCGGAGCAGCCCAGAACTTCCACTTCTGGCATCCCCTAACCGATGCTCTGCGCTCCTGCTATGGGGGCACACTTGTGGGGGACTAAAAACAAAAAAAGAGCTACAATTTTGAAACAAAAAAAAACAAAACAATATTTTTTACTTTTTGCTATAATAAATATCCACCAAAAAATTAAGAACAATTTTATTTCTTCATCAGTTTAGGCCAATATGTATTAGTCTGCATATTTTTGGTAAAAAAAATTGTAATAAGCGTATATTGTTTGGTTTTCGCAAAAGTGATAGCGTCTACAAAATAGAGGATAGATTTTTTTTTTTTTTACTAGTAATGGCAGTGATCAGTTATTTTTAGCGCGACTGTGACATTGCGGCGGACAGATCGGACACCTAACTGACATTTTTCACACTTTTTTGGGAACCAGTGACATTATTACAGTGATCAGTGCTAAAAATATGCACTATTATTGTACTATGACACTGACAGGGAAGGGGTTAACACTAGGGGTGATCAAGGGGTAAATGTGTTCCCTTAGTGTGTGTTCTAATGCCGCGTACACACGATCGAAAATTCCAACAAGAAAAGTCAGATGTGAGCGTTTGGACAGGAAATCCCGACCGTGTGTATGCTCCATCGGACTTTTGCTGTCGGAATTTCCGCCAACCAAATACTGAGAGCTGGTTCTCAAATTTTCAGACGGAAAAAAAATTCCGATTGGAAATTCCGATCGTCTGTATGCAATACCGACGCGCAAAAATCCTACGCATGCTCGGAATCAATTCGACGCATGCTCAGAATCATTTAACTTAATTTTTCTCGGGTCGTCATAGTGTTGTACATGACCACGTTCTTCGCGGTCAGAATTTCCAACAGCATTTGTGTGACCGTATGTATGCAACACAAGTTTGAGCAGGGGCAAACTGACAAATCATGGGGCCCCCGGGCAATAGAAGATTATGGGGCCCCCCGGGCTTACAGATGGCCACCACGCCAGGAGGCAGTACAGAGCCAGGACAGCTAAAATCTCAGGATTTTCACATCAAAAGTATGTCGGTTTCAGACATATCAGGGACAGATGTAAAAAAAACCACAGAATTTTACATACTGTCCCTGGTTTTATTGAGCCTGGCAACCCTGATGGGGCCCCCTAGTGGCATGGGCCCTCGGGCAGTGCCCGAGAGCCTCAATGGTCAGTCCGCCCCTGAGTTTGAGCCAACATTCCGTCGGAAAAAAAACACGGTTTTGTTGTCCCCATAACTGTATGGGGACTGTGTGACTGAAGAAACACACAGATCCGTCTTCCTGCATAGCAAAAAGACAGGATTTGTGTGATCTCCCCTATCAGAACGGAGATTTGCCTTATTTACACAGGCAGATCCCCGTTCTATCACTGCGGGGAATGATCGCGGGTGGCCGGTGGACATCGAGTCCGCCCCACCGGCTAATTGGCTTCCCCGCTGGCCAGTGGGCGTGCACTTGGCCACAAATCGTCATGTACGGGCCGGCGTACAATACAATGACAGCGATTTGCGGTACCCAGCCACATTGTCCACATTGTCACAGTACAACTGCGGCGGGTGGTCCTTATTGGTGCTCACATAACGCGTATGTGCGAGACAGCAAAAAAGTGAGGTTTAACACATCGCACACATGCGCCTATGGGTGTGCAGTGAGCATTTAGGACAGCTCTAAGCCTATATACTAATGATCGGGAATGACCTGGCCGGTCATGCAATCACTGTGATAGCCAAACTCCCCCCCCCCCCCCCCCAGGAGTAAAGCCCAGTTTAAGGGATGAAGTTAATGTGGAGTTCCACCCATAAATATAACATTACATCAGTAGTTTTAAAAAAAAATCATTAGTCCTTTAAGAATTTTTTTTTTTTTTTTAGATGCCTTCAAAGTGTTGTTGCTAGGCAGAATAGTTAATCTTCCCTCTTCCTGCACCTAGGTGCTTAAGCTTCCTAACCTACACCGCACAGACTCCTGGGAATGTAGTGGGTGTAACTTTCCAGGAGTCTGTGCACTCCCCAGTCTTGAAATAATCATGTGACTTGGACAGTACAGGTGCTGAAACCTGATCTGAAACCTATTACACTGCTTGTGCAGCACTGAGCATGTGCAAGATCTGCAAGGCTGAAATCCAGGAAGTCATACAGTCTGGCTTCATGATGCCCACACTTAAGATGGCCCCAGTCAATTTCTATTTTATAAAGTGTCTAAATGCTGTAACAACCTAACAAAACAGACCTTAGTTTACAGACTAACTTTACTAGAATACATTAAGCTTGTGTATTACAGGGGTATTTATATTTAAAAAGTGAAATTGTGGCCGGAACACCGCTTTAATATTTTTTATTGGAGTTAATTGGCATTTTTGGAATAAAAACCAAATACCGTACATGAAAATGACTGCAGAGTTGATCCCACTAACGATTTAAAAAAATCAAACGTGCATTCTTAAAAAATTTCAAATGACATTCTACTATTATTTGCCCATTTTTTTTAGCAGCAGCCACTCTATTCTGACATGCAAATTCATTTGGGGGAAGATGGTCTAAAATAATTATTTAAAGTGCCAGGAAACCTGCAATTGTCTTTTAAAGCCAGGCACAGCCAAGCAACTAGCATTTTCAGAAGGAGGGCAGCAACGCCCACCTACATATGTTTCTCATGACAGGTACACTTTACCGTATGTCGTATATCTGGCACCTTCTGATTGTTCAATTGCTTGCGCCTGAAATAAAAGGTCGTGTTTTCCTCTGAAGAATGAGATTTTGAAAGTATACATTTAACCACATTTTTTATTTCCAAATTCCTCAGGTTTATTCTTTCTTCCTACAAATTAATAAAAATTGGCAAACCTGTAGACCAGAAAGCGGTCTTGTACGCTATCCATCGTTTCGGCTGACTTGTTGAACCTGAGCGATTTTTTCCGGAGTCCCATTTCAGGCCGCGCTATTTTAGAAACAAAGCGGCTGATTTTGGATGAATTTATCTAGTTTGCATTTAATTTGTCAGTATTGATTGCTGGTGATCCTTTTATTACGGTTCAAAAGATTGAGTGTGTGTTTGATGAACAGAGACCAGTAGATAGAAGATGGAGGAAAGTAACTTTTTTTTTTTTTTTGCTGTATATTTATTAGTTTGAGTCCAATCACACCACAATTCATTTCACTGAAATGTTCCAAATAAATGGTCTGCAATGCATCTCAATCAGGGCCATTTGAAAGAAAAGGGGGCCCCAAGCAAAATGGACATGGAGAACCCCCAACCACCCCCCCCACCCGCCCCGCACACATGCAAAGCCTACAGGAACCACAGCATAGCGTGTGTTTTCCTAACCCCCCCTCCCTGTGTTCTCCTCCATCGCCTTACCCCCCCTCTTCCTGTGTTCTTCTTACTCCTTCCCCCCTCCCTGTCTTCTTCTTACTCCTTCCCCCCTCCCTATGTTCTTCTTACTGCCCCCATGTTCTTCTTACTACCCCCCCTCCCTATGTTCTTCTTACTACTCCCCCCTCCCTATGTTCCTTTTACCCCCCCTCCCTACCAACCTACCAACCGTAGCGCGGCAGGAGATTCAGTTTCCTGTTCCCGGCCGGACTGAAAGGAAGTGAGCATTCAGTATGCACTTCCTGTCAGTCCGGCCGGGAACTGGAAACGAAATCTCCTGTACCCGGCCGGACTGACAGGAGGAACAGAGGAGCTCGGCCACGCTACAGTGGGAAGTGATGGGAGAGGCAGCACTGTAGCCGCCTGAGGCTCTCTATAGAGCGCTCAAGCGACTGCAGAATTTATAGGAAGCACAGCAAGGCAAGGGCCCTGCTTGGGGCCCCAAGCAATTGCTTGGTTTGCTTGCTTTGTCGCAACGGGCCTGATCTCAATGCAGCTCACCATGCATTGTGCTCCCTGCACACTCCCAGCACAGCCCCTAGTCTCTTTTTAAGATTGGGAACTGGCAGGATAGGCTGCCGATCATGTGATCACAGTGACAGCCAATCACAGTGATCACATGATCAGGACGTTTGCCCCACCTCCCAGCATTAGGACCCACTCAAAGGGCTGCAGATGGAGGTTAAAGTGGTTGCAGATAGAGGTTAAAGTGGTTGCAAACCCTTACATATACCCAGTGAAGTGACTGGCCTCAGGTGATACACAGAGATGAAAGAAATCCTCTACAGCCTCCTAAACCACATATTTTGCACAGCATTTCCGAGCTTCAGAAGACAGGGGTGGAAATCTAACATCACACACTACACAGCATAGAACAGGGAGCTGAGTGTATTCTGAGACCTGAGTGGATGTAAAGGGCACCCCCTCCTCTACACAGTCTCATGGGGAAACATGTACAGCTGAGGCTGTAAATCACCTGCTGTATGCTGGAGGGAGGGTTGGGCCGTCTCCCAGGATTGTCGAAATAAACTGTCAGAAGTGAGTCTTGCAGATAGCAGAGGAGTGAGAGAGGAAACAGAAATCACAGTAGGTGCTTTGGATAGATAGTCCCTGAATTGCAGTTTGGAAATGTGGTCACTCTAAATAGAGCCCATCTAATTTCCTGACTGAAGGACATCAAGCATCATCTAGCACTTGTCCACCTTAGACTGTCTCTAGCCTACCCCTTTCATTCACTGGATTTCTTTTCTTTCAGTCATGGAGGTTCGGCATGATATGTGGGCATTGCCATAGCTTCCTGTATTCCTGTATTCTAGAAGCTATGTACAGCAACCTGCTGGTCTCCTCCACCAGCATGATCTGGTTGCATTGCATAGAAAAGCACAGATATCCAGTGATGTCACTGGGTCTTCATGGTAATAGTCTTAATATTTCTCAACCTTCTTACCTTACAGGAACCCTTGAAAAAAAATTCAGGTTTCAGCGGACCTCTGCTAAAACCAGTATAGGGTAAAGAATTTCCCAATTACAGTGGTGGTCACCCACCACCCTTAAGCCGCGTACACACGCTCGGAATTTCCGTCAACAAATGTTCGGTGTGAACTTTTTGGCGGAAATTCTGACAGTGTGTAGGCTCCATCGGACATTTGCTGTCAGAATTTCCGACAACAAAAATTTGAGAGCTGGTTCTCAAGTTTTCCGACAACAAAATCCGTTCTTGTAAATTCCGATCGTGTGTGGACAATTCCGACGGCCAAAATTCCACGCATGCTCTGAATCAAGTACAAGATGTAAGCGCTCGGTCTGGTAAAACTAGCGTTTGTAATGGAGATAGCTCATTCGTCACGCAGTAACGGACTGAAAAGCACGAGGCTGAAAAGCGTGAATCGTCTCTCACCAAAATTCTACTAACACGACTGGTATTGAACTTCCCCTTAATAGTTCCGTCTTACGTGTTGTACGTGACCGCGTTCTTGTCGATATGTAATGAAAAACTGAAAGGTTGTATTTAATAATTTGGTAGGCATGTTGATGAGAGAAATGAGGAACCAGGGAAGGAAAAATATAAGCATGGTAAACTTCATTTTACCTTGCCTACACCCTCAGCACATGATTAAATAGAGATCGTCTTCATTGGTAACTGCATCTCAAAGAAAACCATAGTTCAGAGATCATGGAAGATGAAGTTTTAGGCAAATCCTGACTTTTCCTGTAAAAGTTGAGGCTGGCCTCCCCTCTTGTTGACACCCCCAGGCCACCCAATTGCCTTCCCTAGTCAGGGCCATCTTTAAGGCAGGGCAAAAGGGGCAGCTGCCCTGGGCCCTGTCATTATTGTGGGGTCCAAAGCAGCAGCCTCATACTTGCCAACTATCCCAGTTTAAATTCCCTTGTCCCTTGAAGATGTAGTCCTTTGCTGTGTCCTGATATCTCAGTTTGAAGTGCTGCTACTAATGCTGCCCAGCTCTGCCCTATTGTTGTGTACAGATGACTCACCTGCAGACCTGTGTTTACATGTAAATACCTGTCATTCATATGTAAATAACGGGAGCATTCATATGTAAATAAAGGCAGCATTCATATGCATATCACGCCCCTCTGCAGTGAAGAGATGGTGTGCTGTAACCTCTAGCAACCCATCAGTGAGCAGTATGACTGTACAGTAATCCCTAGCAACCAATCAACAAAAAGAAAGCATGTGCTGTAACCTCTAGCAACTAATCAGTGAGCCGTAATGTGTGCTGTAACCTCTAGCAACCAGTCAGTAAGTGATAATGATATGCTGTAACCTCTGGCAACCAACCACTGCCTGATGTGATACAGTAAACTGATTTAAAGTCTAGCTGATATTTATTGTGTGTCAGAACAGGTGGAGAGCAAAATTGCATGGGGGGGGGGGGCCCAAGATTTTTTTTGCCCAGGGTCCAATCAACATTAAAGACGGCCCTGTCCCTAGTGATGATCAGACTCACTAAGCAACAGGAAGGCTTGGAGGAAGGATAAGATCAATATTATAAAGGAAAAGTTTATATAAATTGACCTGCCCAGATCTCTGGATCTACTGTGGTTTTGATGTGCAGTTTACCTCAAACCTAACCTCGAATTTGGTGTTTTTATAATGCCCACTATGGATTGACCAAGTTTGTGCCAAGTTTACTTTAAACACTTTGGGGTTAATTTACTAAAACTGGAGAATGCCAATCAATCCACTTTCAGGTTTTATTATCAAAGCTTAAAGTGGTTGTAAACCCTTTACAACCACTTTTACCTACATGTAAGCCTAGATTAAGGCTTACCTGTAGGTGCTCAAAATATCTCCTAAACCTCCACGGTTTAGGAGATATTTTCAAAAGAGACGGGCGCCGATGATCACCTGTAGAAACGGCAATCGTGCCGTTTCTAAAGGTGATCGCACCGTGACGTCATCACGGCTCCGGCCAATCACAGCGCCGGAGCCGGAATACCTGGAAGGAAGAGGGTGAAAGACGAACGCTTCGGGGAGGCGAGGAAATCAGGGACATTGCAGGCTTCGGTTTCAGGTAAGTGACACATAATGGGCTACTATGCGATGCATAGTAGCCCATTATGCTTTACCTTTGCAGGAAAACCAAGAGGAAGTAAAACCCATCAGGGTTTACTTCCTCTTTAATTGAACAAGCTGAAGTTAGCAGCTGATTGGCTACCATGCACAGTTGCACCAGATCTTGCACTCTCCAGTTTTAGTAAATCAACCCCAATGTGTCTACAGGCGGCTTCTTACAAGCCTCTGAGGTTCTGTCTAGATCCCAAGTACAATGTTCCTAAAAGAAATACGAAAGACATCAGAGGCTCAACATGAAACAGTCTGACCATAATTATAGTTACTGTGACCACAACAGCATTCTATTAAAAAAATAAAGGTTTTAAAGCTTACACAGAAAACCGCATGTAGATCAAATTAGAGGATAATTTTGAGAGTTTCCAAACATAGAGGAATAATGCGTGGGAAATTTTGGGTTGAAGCATTGGCAAAGATATTGGTTGGCCCAAAGAGTCAATACCGTGCACCGTGACTTTATCCAAAGGGACTTGTATATAAAAATAAATGAATAGTTACTGATAAATTGCCAACATCAACAAATCAAATTCCAACATTTATTAAGTGCATATTAAACAATGGACGAATCTGATTGCCTTGGAAATCCCCCTTCTTTATGTCAAAGCAAATGTGTTAGTTGCACTGTCTGTCATGGAGTTGGGGGTGCCCTCTAGTGGCTTAAAACATGAGTGTGAAATATTGTCAAGAAACATATAGCAAAGACTAGAACCGCATGAAAAAAATAAATTATGCATTTTTACACTTACAGAAGAAGTTTTAAAATTACCGTAAGTCAAAAGAGCAAATGAGCAATAAATGCGCTTTATTAATTCCCATTAACTGCAGGTGTAGCAATGGTAAAGATCAAATATTCTCTCAGTGTGGGATTCCTTTAATTTAATGGGGGATGCCTAAATTATAAAGAAAGTACGCATCATGGAAGGTGGTTTAACCACTTAACCCCCGGACCATATTGCTGCCCAAAGACCAGAGCACTTTTTGCAATTCGGCCCCGCTTCGTTTTAACTGACAATTGAGCGGTCGTGCGACGTGGCTCCCAAACAAAATTGGCGTCCTTTTTTCCCCACAAATAGAGCTTTCTTTTGGTGGTATTTGATCACCTCTGCGGTTTTTAGTTTTTGCGCTATAAACAAAAATAGAGCGACAATTTTGAAAAAAAATAATATTTTTTTACTTTTTGCTATAATAAATATCCCCCAAAAATATATAAAAAAAAATAAAAAATTCCTCAGTTTAGGCTGATACGTATTCTTCTACATATTTTTCGTAAAAAAAAATTTGCAATAAGCGTTTATTGATTGGTTTGCGCAAAAGTTATAGCGTTTACAAAATAGGGGTTTTTTTTATGGCATTTTTATTAATATTTTTTTTTTACTAGTAATGGCAGCGATCAGCGTTTTCTGCATCAATTTTTGATTTGACTTGGATATCTCTTCTGTTAATTTACTTTCCGTTTTGTTAATTAATAAAAATAAGTTATTAACACTTCTATTTCTGAAAGCTTTCTTAATTTATCGCATTTTTCAAAGGTTTAGAGAGGCTTAGAAAAGTTGAACTATACCTCCTCCCATATTTTACTTTACATTTATTCTATTGTGATGGAATACCAATCTGTTCATATAGCCAGGTCCTGCAGCAGGGATTACATGGAGAGTTTTACACTAAAAAGGTGTTTACCCTTTGTACAACCCGCTGCATGGAGAGCCCCAGCCGATATTACGGTCTACACAGAGATTTCCTTTTGTGTTCTTGAGAATCAGATTTTTATGCTTAAGGTTTAAATACTTTGCGGTAACATTTCACAGGCCTGCTGGGACTCTTAAAGATTATGATACACTTTCTTTCACCCCTATAAAATCCGTTTTATGAGGCTAAATAGGGACCTCCATCTATAAAAACAACAATAGGGGCATTAGGGAGGGGACTGAGGTTTCCCATTCAGGCAGAGGACAGGAAATCATCATACAGTCATGCAAGGTGACATTAGGGGCTCATTACAGCGGAATTATCTGCAATACAACAGTTCCAGTGGTATAACTTTTAATATAATTTATTGTTATAAAATACAATAAAAAAGGAATAAATACACTATATATTTCATGGGCTTTATATTAAGTGTCCATAGCAAGCCTCAATTTCCAGCTAATCATACATGGCCCTCATACCAGTAAACTGCCGGATTGCTGGCCGGGTGAGTATGTGTAACATTTGGTACCAACCAGAAGGTATGCAGGAGCAGCCTGGAGAGCCGCTTTACCCCCCCCCCCCAAAAAAAAAACTTTCTTGCTGATTGGATAATAGAAGTCAGCAGAGTTTTACCTCATTTACTAAGCTTTCAGCACTGTCACGCTTTGAATGACAATTTTTTCCCACAAATAGAGCTTTCTTTTGGTGGTATTTGATCAACAATTTTGAAAAAAAATCTATTTTTTACTTTTTGCTATAATAAATATCCAATAACAAAAAAAAATTATAATATTTCTCAGTTTAGTCCGATATGTATTCTTCTAAATATTTTTGATAAAAATCGCAATAAGCGTATAGTGATTGGTTTGCGCAAACGTTATAGCGTCTACAAAATAGGGGATAGAATCATGATAGAAACTCGACAAGCAAAACACATTGTTTTGCTTGTCGAGTTCTGTGTGAAGCTGCCAAGGATCTCGGCGAGCCAAGTTTCCCCGTTGACTAACGAGGAAATAGAGAACATGTTCTCTATTTGGCCCGACGAGATCCTTGTCGGTTTCCTCGGCCGAAAGTGTACACACGGCCGGGTTTCTCGGCAGAATACGGCTCCCATCGAGTTTCTGGCTGAATTCTGCCGAGAAACTCGGTCGTGTGTACGGAGCCTAAGGCCCCGTACACACGACCGAGTTTCTCGGCAGGATTCAGCCAGAAACTCGATCAGAGCTGAATTCTGCCGAGAAACCCGGCGTGTGTACACTTTCGGCCGAGGAAACCGACAAGGATCTCGTCGGGCCAAATAGAGAACATGTTCTCTATTTCCTTGTTGTTCAATGAGGAAAGTTGGCTCGCCGAGATCCTCGGCGGCTTCACACAGAACTCGACAAGCAAAACTATGAGTTTTGCCCGTCGAGTTCCTCGGACGTGTGTATGGGGCCTGAGTCTCCTCTCCCTGACAGGACGTGGAGCTCTGTGTTTACACACAGAGCTCCACGTCCCTGTCTCGGTGACAGCCGATCGTGGGTGCCTGGCGGACATCGCGGCCGCCAGGCACGTGCATTGGCACCTGATTGACGCGGCGGGCGTGCGCGCGCACCACCGCTCGCGCGCCCCCCAGTGGCCTGGAGGCCGGAAAGACGGCCTCCCGGCAATTAAGAGCCACAATGTGCCTGTAAAAACCCGCCGTGCGGGCGGGAAGAGGTTAAAGAGAAAAGAGTGGACCAGAACATATTAAATAGTGTGAAATAAACCAAAACATTTAACTACTAGAAGGAGTAAGCCCCTAGGTATGCAAAATACAGACTACTTACTGCACAGGGACGTTGGTTTCCTACAGACAGGCAGTCATGTGCAGTAGTACGGCATTATAGGGTTAAATCATATTGGGGAGAAGACAATAAACTCCTACCTACCTGTCAAATGCCCTCTGAAAAGGATTCTGAACTCAGATCGCTCTTCAGAGGGTACCCGCGAGTGTGAAAGAGCCCTTACAGCACAGATTCTCATTGCCAAAATTGCTCATTTCACTATAGTATTTCTTCACCCAACTAAATAAATATAATATCATGATTTCCAGCACCTTTATCCCTAATCAATGTCACTGACACACATGTCTATCTGTGCACTCATATTCATTATTATTGCTAACGGACAAATTCTTGGACAAGTCCAACACATTGGTCACAGGTGCTTCCGGAACTGATGTTTTTCAGCCGGGCTGCCCTCAGCTAAATTAACAGCAGCTGGGGTACACGATGCACTCAAGCCATTGGAATCCGCCGGCGAAAAAAGCTTTTGAAAAACAGCAGATAGCGAAGGGTCTGAGATTTGCCGTGGAATGCTTCCTCTTGCCAAATGAAGCTGACAAAAGCCAAACCGTTTTGGGGTTTTTATTGCAGTAGTAAGATTCCTGTTTATTAGTTTATTTTACTGGGGCTGGAAGAACACGCCGAAAAAAAAGATTCCAATATTGTTCCAGCGCACAAACTTCACATCTAACAGATCATTAGTGTCTTAAAACTGGCATAGGAAGTAACACACATGGTGGGGTGCATATGAGACGGGCTCGCCGCGCAAATCGCTGACAGGTCTCTTTTCAAGTGTTCCATAGACGAAAGGCAAAGACACACACACATATATATATATATATATATATATATATATATATATATATATATATATATATATAATGTAGATTAGGACTTTGAATATAAAAATACCTTTCTACTCTGGTTATTCACTCTTTCAAATATAGGCAAATACATTCTTAAAGTGATATTAGAAGCTTAATATTTTTAGAGGGTTTTGCCCACTCGATCCTTCTTTTCTTAGATCCCCTGCTCTTGGCTCCTCCCTCTTGCCGAGTGCCCCCATAGCAAGCGGCTTGCTATGGGGGCACTTGTGCATGCTTACTCCCAAACCCTGCTCTGTGTGTCCATAAGACGCACAAAACGGGGGTCGGCCCCACCCCCAATCCAAAAACCTTTTGTGTGCAGCAGCCCCCCTTAATACTTACCTGAGGCCCCTCTCGATCCATCAATGCGAACAAGAGACTTGCCTCTGCCAGGACTCTCACTCCTGATTGGCTTTTGGCCGCAGCATAAGCCATTGGCTGCTGTCAATCACAGCCAGTGAGCCAATCAGGAAATGGAGGGGCAAGGTCAAGATTCAGCTCCATGTCTGAATGGACACACGGAGCTGCGGCTCAGCTCAGGTACCCCCATAACAAGCTGCTTGCTGTGGGGGCATTCGTCAGGAGAGGAGGGGCCAGGAGCACCAAAGAGGGACCTAAGGCCCCGTACACACGTCCGAGGAACTCGACGGACAAAACTCATCGTTTTGCTCGTCGAGTTCTGTGTGAAGCCGCCGAGGATCTCGGCGAGCCAACTTTCCTCATTGAACAACGAGCAAATAGAGAACATGTTCTCTATTTGGCTCGACGAGGAACTCGTCGGCTTCCTCGGTGAAAAGTGTACACACGCCGGGTTTCTCTGCAGAATTCAGCTCCGATCGAGTTTCTGGCTGAATTCTGCCGAGAAACTCGGTCGTGTGTACGGGGCCTCAGAAGAAGAGGAACCAGACTTCTCTGTACAAAATCACTGTACAGAGCAGGTAAGTATAACATGTTTCTTATTTTTTCATTTATTTTTTATGAAAAAACAAGAATTTAATACCACTTTAATTGAACAAGCTGTTCAAGTTAGAAGCTGATTGGCTACCATGCACAGCTGCACCAGATTTTGCACTCTCCATTTTTAGTAAATTAACCCCAATGTGTCAAAGAATTCATGGAAGTAAGTGTGTTTACAATTTTTAAGATCATGTAGATTAATAGGTAGAGTAGACTAGATATAATTGAAACACTGTGGAAATAATTCTACGGCTTTATATGTTGACCATAGATACAGTTTAAAGCAGAACTAAAACCCTCCTATCATTTTCAGCCAAAGAAGTTGCCATCTTGGCCTCTGTTTGATCTTCAACTGCCATGGTGCTGGACATGTGATTAATGGTTTGACAGTTTGGTAGAGCACAATCAATATGACAGTTACATTCCCGCCACTGGTAAATTGATGGGTTTAGTTCCACTTTTAGGCTGCATTCACACCTAGGCGTAGGCGATTTGCGGCGTTTTTTACCGCGATTTGCAGCGACAAATTGCGGCGTTTTTTTACCGCGATTTTCTGCGACAAAACGCAGCGTTTTTTACCGCGACTTTCGCTGGAGGGGTGATTACGCATTGTGTAATATGGCCGAACGCCGAAGACGCCTGAAAAAAAGGGTCAGGGACTTGTTTTGAGCTTCAGGCGTTTTGGCGTGGAGATGTGAACCATCTCCATAGCCGACAATGTTAAATCACCCCTCCAGCGTATTGCAGGCTGCAATAGTGGCGGGCGTCGGGCGTGAAAACGCCTAGGTGTGAATGGAGCCTAAGTGTTTGAATTATAATTTAACAATAATCCTAATTTGGACCCCAGGAATCTGTGATCCTTCAAGACAACATTATGCATTATGACATATTCTCAGCCGAAATATAACGTGAAAATAATTTAAACATTGGCAATCGTTCATATGTCAGCCGGTCAGCATAATATCTGCTTTCTTTTTGTGTGCAAAACAAACATAGTGTGAAATTAAAGTATTGCCATGGAACACGACTGCACCAATATCTCTTTATCTGAGTGTCAGATTCGAAATCCTTTCCATGGGGCGTGCAATGATCGGGGGCTGTGGTTCTCCGAGAACTGGCAGCAGCTTGGAATGAGAGCCCTATTGCCGGATCACTTGCAGAGCTTTTACGATTTTGGCAGTCAGTGGCTTTCTTATTGTAGAGAGAGAGGAAATGTGTCCTTTTTTTTTTTCCTATTGAGGGGGTGTAAGGTTTGCTTTCTTATTTTTCAGAAAGAAGAACTATTTTGAGATGTGCATGAAAATATAGTATTATATAAGGCTACTTTCACTGAGATGCAATTCGTCAATGCTAAAGCGCCACACATTTTAGTGGCGTTTTTCGAACGCTAGCGGGGCGCTTTTAACCCCAGCTAGCGGCTCATGTTTTTTTTTTTTTTTTTTTAGCGGCCCGTGTTTTTATTAAGTTTTATTATTATAGTAGCTTCTAGCTGTTTTTAATTTTGGAACATTGTACCTTTATACCCAAGTGTTGGATAAGTGACCCTGTTTACTTTAGATAGTAGAAGCTCGTCTGCATTGTTGGGTTTGGGGGTCTCTCATCTTTCTCTTGACAATACCCCACAGATTGTACATGAGGTTTAGGTCAGGTGAGTTTGCGGGCCAATCAAACACAGTGATACCATGATCATTATACCAAGTATTGGTACTTTTGGCAGTGTGGGCAGGTGCCAGGTCCTGCTGGAAAATGAAATCAGCATCTTCATAAAGCTGGTCTACAGAGGGAAGCATGAAGTGCTCTATATTTTTTTTTTTCTTGTTCAATATTTTTACAAGAAAAAAAAAGACATATCTATATTTAACTCTACATAACTCAAAACTAACAGGGGAGTAGGAAGAAAACTTCATAAATATCACATAGATGGATAACTGAAATGCTCTATAATTTAATAAACAATGATGTGAGAGTCCATATAAAATGAACATTAAAAGAATTGAATCTTCCCAAAGGGTATCACTGAGTGCAGGAATGACAGGTTGACTGTAGAAATCTCAAATGCTTCATACAAAAGAAAGATGAGGTCCTCTTACCACAATGGATGGACTCATCTGTTATAAACAGTGGGTCAAACAAGCTTACGATCCCGAAGTCCTGGATCACTGGAACAGGATCTCAATGGTTGCCCAAAGGTCTGGAGAAGATCTGTGAAGAAAGGTCAAACCGGCTGGAATATGGAAACTCCTTCCGCTGGCTGATGGATGTTGGAATGAATCCGTATGGACTCAAAATGTGTCAGGAACAAAAAGAGAAAGAATGCTCCCAATGGTGCAAGTCAATAAAACCAGTAATGGTTTATTAGAGTAAAAATGGTCATACAACAAAATGACACAAAAAATTTATAAAAGTGATCACATAAAGGAATATAAAAGCAGTATGGGGTGCAGTAATGCAGGCCCGACGCATTTTAGACTAAGAAAGTCATCAACAGGGGCTTGACATTATTTCATTTGGAGTTAATTAGCTGATTAGAGTGTGACACCATAAGTTTACAATATTAAACCTTTTCACAAAAATCTAATTTGTATGAGATACTGAATTTTGGGTTTTCACTAGCTGTTGGCCATAATCATCAATATTAAAATAAAGAAATGCTTGAGTTTCACTTTTGAAATTGAATTATTGAAATTAATACATTTTTTTAGATGCACCTGATGCACATGATTGGCTCACTAAGTCATATTTCAGGCACCCCCTGTGATTGAAATTTAAGTTTTAATGAGCGTCTTTGCCTTTCTCAAAGCATTAATCACTTTTAACCACTTGACCTTTCGAAATGTTTTACCCCCTACATGACCAGAAAATTATTTTTGCTATTCAGCACTGTGCTAATTTAACTGGCAATTGTGTAGTCATGCAACACTGTACGTACATATCATTTATATCATTATTTTCACACAAATAGAGATTTCTTTTGATGGTATTTGATTACCACTGGGTTTTTTATTTTTTGCTATATAAATGAAAACACATCCAGTAAAATCAAATTTCTTCATAAATGTAGGCCAAAATATATTCTGCTACTTGTCTTTGGTTAACAAATAATCCCAATAAATGTATATTAATTGGTTTGTGTGAAAGTTAGAGTGTCTATATACTATTGTATATATATTTGAAAATTTATCAATTCTCATTTCTTGAGGTTATTAAAATGCCAGGACAGTATAAATACCCCCAAATGACCCCTTTTTGGAAAGTATATAGTCTGAGGTATTTAGTAAGAGGCATATCAAGTTTTCTGAAGTTGTAATTTTTTGGGGAAAATTAAGAAATTAAATAGAATTAGTTTGTTTCATATCTTTTACCGACCAAATTCTGTACAACCAGACTGGTATTTCCTGAATGGTCAATGCCGCTGACTATTGTATTCTAATGGCGGGGAAGGCTTCCTGATGTCCCAATACAATAATACAGCAAATTGGGTTATCCTTCCACCTCGAATGTGTGGATGGGGGGAATCAGCTGACTTGTTTGTCGCTCAACTCGCACAGGTATGGCCAGCCTAAGGATGGTGAGCACTTTCATTTGGTCTCATGCTATTTGAGACTCAACGGTTGTTACCGGCACTGCCTAATCTTTGCAATTAATACTCAGAACAGTTCCATGCCTTACACAAACTAGGCAGTCCATAGTCAGTCTTTACTGGCTCAAAAGTCAGGCCAGTCTTAAACAAAGCTTCTTTCACAACTTGCAGCTGGACAAGCCTCTCAGGAGCCCCTTCCACCCATTTAGAAGGTGACAACACTTAAAACTGCACTCATGATCCACTCTAGTGGTTTGTACCTTCAGTTATGAATTTAAAAGCCCATAAAGGTGAAATTAAGCCACAGTAACTGAATTATTACATATTCCTTGCTAAGTCATGTTCACAGTGTTTCTAGCAGCCGTCGACATGAAGTATATATGATTAATTACACATTGATTAGCCGGTGTCCAACACCTGAGAGCCAAACATCTGACTGGCTGATCTATGGAACCCCTGACCTCACACTTCTCTCTTGTGCAGACGGAAAACATGAAAAACATTTGGCCAAAGTTTCGACTTCTCACAGATTCTGTTTTAAAGCGTGGATGGATAAATAAAAACGATATGGAGATAGCAAACACATTAACTTAGCTCAGTTTGTTTCTAGAGTGGTCTTGTAATAAAGATGGGACCATATAAAATCTTAGGTCTGAGTATGAAGGACGTGATGATTTCAAAAAGGTTTTGTGACACAGTCGAGAAAAATAAATACCTGAATGCCTAAAAACTTTGCATTTATTGGTGTCTTTGTGTAAAAATCATAAAAACTTAGCATATATACCTTTTCTGGTAAATGTTTGGTCTGTTAAGAAGCCCATTTACATAAATGCAACACACATTGATGCACATGTGCTAATGCAGCGCAACAGTGCAAAGGGGCCTAAAGCACTACTCTAGACTATATATATATATATATATATATATATATATATATAAATATATAAATTATGGTTAGAGTAGGGAAGTGTAAGGCTGGATTCACACTCACTTATGCATTTTTAGCGCGTTTTGCATTTTGCAGATTTACACTACAGTCCATTTAACATGGTTTCCTATGAAACACGTTCTGTAGTCCAAATCTGCAAAATGCAAAAAGCACTAAAAATGCATAGGTGTGAATCCAGCCTTATAAACTATCTGGTTTTAAACGCCATCTATGTGCCAGTTAAGAAGACTTTTTTTTAACTGTAGGGCCAACATACAGATTGGTCTTACAAACTTTGGCCGTGGTCCAAAAAACAAAATGTGAGTAAAATGTATACAAACCCAAAAAACAAAAGTAAAAAAAGTTGTCTCTAAAAAATGCAGTTATCAAGACATACACTTACATAGCATAAGGCCTGATTCACACCTATGCATTTGTAGTGCTTTTTGCATTTTGCAGATTTGCAATACAGTCCATTTAACATGGTTTCCTATAGAACGCGTTCCGTGGTGCAAATCTGCAAAATGCAAACAGCACTAAAAATGCCTAGGTGTGAATAAGGCCTAAAAGGGAGATTTCAAATAGGAATGTATACTAACAAAGGTATCCTATCCAATCGTGCCGCGATAAGGAGATTTTAACAGTCCTTGCTTAGAAGCTGTCTTTGGCTGGATTCACACCTATGCATTTTTAGTGCTTTTTGCATTTTGCAGATTTGCACTACAGTCCATTTACCATGGTTTCCTATGGAACAAGTTCTGTAGTGCAAATCTGCAAAATGCAAAAAGCACAAAAAATGCATAGGTGTGAATCCAGCCCCATAGAGGAGATTTGCCTCTTGTTCTCTTTGACACATGTCATGAGGACAGGAAGTGAAGGTAAATCTCTCTCATAATGACACAACCAGCAATACATTCCAGCGAGGTGGCTGAAATGTGCATTAAGAATGGAGCTGGTTTCAGGGTTATTCTATTCTTGAACCTCGTACACACGGCCGAGGAACTCGACGGGCGAAACACATCGTTTTGCTTGTCTAGTTTCTTGTGAGGCTGTCGAGGAACTCGGCGAGCCAATTTTCTCCATTCCCGTTGAGGAAAAAGAGAACATGCTCTCTTTTTGGCTCGACGAGTTCCTCGACAGTTTCCTCGTCGAAAAATGTACACACGACCGGTTTCCTCAGCAAAAAAAAAAAACCCAGCAAGTTGCTTGCTGGTTTTTGCCGAGAAACTCGGTCGTGTGTACGAGGCCTTATTACTAGTATTTATATAGCCCCAACTACTTTATGCCACGCTTTACATACTGTGCATTCCCATCAGTCCCTGCCCTCAAGAAACCTACAATCTAAGGTACTTAACTCATATTTATGCATACAAACACTGGGGCCATTGTAGAAAGAAACAAGTTAACCAACCAGCATGTAGTGTAGAAAACAGCATACCTGGAGGAAACCCACACAAGTTCAGGGAGAACATGCAGACTCAATGCAGATAGTGTCTTGACTGGGATTTGAGCCAGGGAGCCCAGTGCTGCAAGATAGAAGTCCTTCCCTGGGATTGCATGGTACAGACACATATATGGTGTCTTCACTACAGCTTCAAGTGAAGATCTATAAATTTCCATTCTTGCATGTAAACAAGAATGTACAAAAGTCAAAAATGGAAAAGACATGGAATAGCGGCTTCTTCTGTCTTACTTTGCTGCCAAACTGCATGATACCATGAAAGGGGAAGGGGGCACAGACACTGTGAGGTTCATTTACTAAAACTGAAGAGTGCCGGATCTGATGCAGCTGTGCATGGTAGCCAATCAGCTTCTAACTTCAGCTTGTTCGTTTAGGCTTTGACAAATAACCTGGAAGCTGATTGGTTTCTATGCAGAGTTACGCCAGAATTTGCACACTCTATTTTAGTAAATCAACCCCAAAATTTTTCAGCATGGTAGAAAATCGAAAATCCTAATGGCTGCCCTATGACTGACAGAGATGTAAAAATAATAATAGAATAGATGAGATGCATTCAGCAGCTCATAATTTTAGCGCAATATCCTGCATTCTCTACTCAGTTACTTTTTGAACTGGTTTTGCGCCTGGTACAATGAACGCGTTGTTGTAGTGTATTTGTTGGACGAGCAGCCCTTGGCTACCATTATCAAATCAGTAGACCAATACAGAACAGTGAAATTAATCCAAAAATCATTGCCGAGCCACTGCAAAGCGTATAAACTTTAACTACAACTACCCGTTTTCATTGGTGTGTAACTTGGCCCAAACAGAGGCTTTGAATTAAATTTGGCACAAGTGATGCTCCTTTAAGCCAGAGGAAATTTTCTTAATTAAAGAAAAAAACCTCTTTACATTTTTTTTTCTTTTGGGTTTACGGTATAAAATGTTTATTTAAGTTTTCAGGGTATCTTGAAATAGTGAAGGAAATAGACTGGCTGACCTATTCCTTGTAGTTATAAAATGCCATTCCAACATTCATTTATTGCGTATGTTTGTGAAGTTTGTGCTCCTGCCTTTGCATTGACATCATGACAGCTGGCGGAGGAGAAGCAGAACGGGAGGGGGGACGCTACTGTAAACCTGGTCACTATGGTATGAGATGATCTTCATAACAGGTTTCTCGTCAGTTTTTCCATAAAGCTTTATATGGTAGCAGTTTAATAAATTAATGGAAAGTAAGACACATTTTGAGTTATTTTTTAAAGCCAAACCTTGGCCAAAACTTTTTTTTTTTTTTTGGATTGCCTGGGGAAGAAAAAATATTTCTGCCAAGGCTTGCATGGCTGCCTGTGACCCCTTTGGAGCAATTTCACATCAATTCCTGTCCCTGTAACAGCAAAGCAGAATACGAGTAGCAGTTGTCACTGGGACAGGAAGACAAATATGTCATTAACCTCCCAGGCGGTATGATTCTTTCTGGTTTTAGGTGCTGAAAGCGGTACAATTATTTTGCATGAAAATTTGGGGGCAGATCCACGTACATTGGCGCATATTTGCATCGGGCGTAGTGTAGCTAAGATAAACTACGCCGCCGTAACGTACTTTTTTTTCGGAATCCTCAAAGAATTTGCGCTGTAAGTTACGGTGGCGTAGCGTATCTTTGGCGGTGCAAGGGCGCGGAATTCAAATGGATGTGCTGGGGGCGTGTTTTACGTAAATACGTCGTGACCCGACGTAAACAACGTTTTTTTTGAACGGCGCATGCGCTGTGCGTGGGGGTATCCCAGTGCGCATGCTCGAAATTAAACCGGAACAAGCCAATGCTTACGACGGTGAGGTCATTCTACGCAAATACCTATTCGCGAACGACTTACGCAAACGACGTAAAAAATTTAAAATGCGAGGCGGGAACGACGGCCATACTTAACATTGAGTACGCCACCATATAGCAGGGGTAACTATACGCCGGAAAAAGCCAAACGCAAACAACGTAAAAAAATGCGCCGGCCGGACGTACGTTCTTGGATCGCCCTAACTAGCTAATTCGCATACTCGACGCGGATTTTGACGGAAACGCCACCTAGCAGCCGCCGAAAAAATGCACCTAAGATCCGACGGCGTACTAAGACGTACGCCTGTCGGATCGATCCCAGATGCCGTCGTATCTTGTTTTGTGGATACAAAACAAAGATACGAAGCGGAAACTTTGAAATTACGCGGCGTATCAATAGATACCCCGGCGTAATTCTTTTGTGGATCTGCCCCTTGGTGTTTTATATTGTAGGTCTGTAATTCTTAGAAATAACTCACTTAAATCTGACCAAACAAGAGTCTAGTAGACATCCCGGGTATGATAAAGTTTGAAACACAAAATCATAAATGATAAAATAATAAATAACTATAAATAATTATAATAAATAATAATGTAATTATAATAAAAATTATTCAATAATGTAATCAAATCAAAAACATTGAAATTTTCTCAGTTGTAGAATTGTCGCTGTCATTACTTTTATTGTTTGATGACGAATTTCCCCACAAATCGCTATCGCTCAATTCTGCAAGTGATTATAATTTATTATCGCTGTTTTCTAGCTGCTCTAAAACCACTTTTGACATAAAGGGACACTTTTTGCTTGCTATGGACAATCTACAGTTTCCAGACAGAAAGAACAGTATTTATTATATAAAAGTGCATGCAGGACACTGGACAGACCACTAGGGACAAGGGGGGTGTCTAATTATTTCATACAGTACTGTAATCTATAAGATTACAGTATACTGTATGTGTCTGTGTATTTACTTTTTTGAATTTGGCGCCGATCTCCGCCCCCGTGCGTCGTAACGTCGCAGGGAACGGAGCTTGGCGGCACTCGGGCACTGTGTGAATCGAGCGAGGAGGCAGCTCGATCACACAGCGGGGAGGCATAGCAGGATCCAGGAACAAGGTAAGTAACTGCCTGCCTGGATACTGCGATGCGATCCTGAGTCTGGCTCGGGGATACCGCTAATGGTACAGGATTTCCACCCCGAGCCAGACTCGGGAATAACGCCAGGTAGGTCAAAGTGATAATAGACCCACAGTTTATTAAAGGGATTGTAAAGGTTATTTTTTTAAATAGGTTCCTTTAAGCTAGTGCATTGTTGGTTCTCTAACCTTTTACTTCAATTTCCCTTCTAAATGTTTTTTTTTGTCAGAATTTCTCACTTCCTGTTCCTCCTCAGTAAGCTGTTCTGGCTAACTAACCCCCAGCCAGAACAGCTCGGATTATGGGGGCAAGCTTACTGAGGAGAAACAGGAAGTGAGAAATTCAGAGAAAGAAAAAGAAAACATTTAGAAGGGAAATTGAAGGAAAAGGTAAGTGAACCAACAATGCACTAGCTTAAAGGAACCTATTTAGAAAATAAAAAACAAACCTTTACAACCCCTTTAAGTACCGTTCATCAGGAGATATAATCACTGAGTATGCAACTTATTTATCTTTTAATCTCCAGCTACATATCAGTTTAAGCTGGTGCCATGACCACTGCCCTAGGTTTCCTGTTTCGGAGTGGCTCCTCTCTCTTACAGCATCTTATGGAGTCACCTTTGCATGCAGGGACTAGAGTTGTGTCTCCCTACACTGTGTGACTCAATAGAAACACACGACCCCTTGATGGAGGGAACCTTCTCTTCTATATGTGGAGGGTGAACCCCGAACTCCATCAAGCTAAATAGATTTTATGCAAATGAAATGCTGTATTGAGTTCACTGGGTTTCTGTAGCCTCTTTGTAAGATATAATTGTTGGACCGATAATGTTCGAGAATAATTCATATTTGCCAAAGAACTTTGTTGTTATATAAGCATTCCATATTGTGGCAATTGCGTATTGTTTAAAATCTTTATTGTCATTCTTCTACTCTTTGTGAAGACCTTCCATAAAAATATTGAAACAGAACAAATGCAGAGGGTTTAAAGCAGAACTTTACCCATTTTTTCATGGCCCTCTCATCTTCCTCCTCCCCCTCCCTCTTACCCATCTCAGCCTGGGACAGGATAAATTCATTACCCCCCCCCCCCCCCGCATGCGTAGATATGCGTATGTGAAACATCTCACATACTGCCTCCTGGGATGTGTGGCAAAGCCATTCTGGGAGCCATTTATGATATATTGTTCTTGCACTTCATGCCGTAGGATATCTGCTGAAGAACTGGCGGAGACCTACAGCACATGCTCAGGGAATATGACGCAAACACGCCAAGGGGGTCTCTGCCAGGTCCTGTAGACCTGGCGGAGACTCACAGCATGTCTGAGTATGCTCCAGATCCCGAAAAGAGAAGACCAAAGTGAATATGGACTTTAAATTGGTAGCCACCAGTAAAACGAAATGAAAAAGAGCACTAAGTATAGTAAAAATAGAAATGTGTTATATAATCATGTTAACATCATTATAGTAAAACAGACATAGAAAAAGTGTGCCAATGTATATACATGGTATTGTCCCAAACGAATGTGTCCTATGAGAACATGAGAGAACCTGTAGGTCTACCCATAGATATGATGAACTCTGTGGTGGGTCTAGAGAAGAGGTCATACATATCAGGACCCCACAGGGGATAAAGGTATTGAGGGATCGCTACATGTTTCGCTTTGAAGCTTCCTCAGGAGATCCTATTGCTCCAGATCTTCATCACAGATAGTGAAGGGAGAACTTTTGCTTTAAGCAAGATACTGCTGGTCTCCATAATCTAGCAAGTACTTTTTTTTTAATTGTTTATTTATTACGGGAAAGGGACCCACACGGATCCACATGGTACAGGGTAAAAACACAAACATCTGGGAAACATCATACAAGTAAATTAGTCCGCTGGCACATAGTACAATGAACATACCGTCAGTGTCACACAACACAATCAAAATATGCGGCAACGACAACCAAATAGCTTCCCTTAGCGTCCGACCATAGTCAGCCACCCGGCCGAGGTTCTCATATGTACCAGAGCGAACAGGGGTCGAAAGAGAATACCCCTCTTCACTTCCTGGTAGAGACCTGTGTGCCACCCATGAATGTTGATGAAAAGCACTAGGTCCCCATGGGCCCAAACCCAAGCTTTTTTTCCCCGAAATTTACACCAAGAAATCCCCCGTACTTTTTTCTTTATAGATATATATTTTTTTAGACATGAACAAGTTTTAGTGATTTTTATTTTTTGAGGGTTTAGGTAGAGTGAAATTCCTCTTTATTACTACTTTAACTACAACTAGACAAACCAGTGATAAATTCAGAGGCTCTGGACAATGAGCACTTTTCTTATTGACCCGTACTCTAATAAATGATCCTGTAATTGTTTAAGAATCGGTAGCGATACAGAAGTCTCCTACAAAAAGCTAAAATACAACCCGAATGCGTTTCCTGGAGCCCTACCGAGCATACTTGATGGCGAACGAAGCAGAATGAGTAAAAACAAACACATACTTTGCAGAGCGCGACGCTCGCTGTAAACAATATCAAACATTTTGAGAAAGCGATTTCCTCGGTGAGTTTTCTGAAAAGAATACGACCTCTGCAGTCAGATTAAATCTGGTATTTATTTTACTGTGCACATGTTTCCAGGGGGAGAAAGTTCAACAGGATGTATAGATTTGTTGAGTTTCGTAAATATCACTTCTGAGGTGCACAAAGCTCCTTCAGTGGAAGAGTCGGGACAATGGCACTAAAGGGAGTAAAGGTTCACAGATGACCCATAACTTGGCTTAATGTCTTCTAAGCAAATTTATCGAGCGGCAGAATTTTAAACACATTTTTATTTGGATTGGTTAGTGTTGGAAAGTCTTTGTGATAAATCAGGTTGATGGTGTGAGTGACCCTCAGATGTACGTCTGGTGTAGGTTACCCAATTTCGGTAAATTCTACAAGTCTCTGATTCGAAACGCTATTAACCTTTAATATGCACCTAGAAAGGAACATTACTTATTGTCATTTTTCATTTTCAATTTTTATTTTAATAAAATGTATGAAGTGCTTTGGTAGCTCTCAGGACTTCATGGGGTTACTAGATGAGAATAAATGGAAGAAATACTAAAAAAAGATAACTAATCAAGCCACCACATCCAAGGGTCCTTTGACATGAGCGTCGTTAGGTTTGTTTTATCAGTTCAGTCAGGGTTTTTTAAAGAAAAAATTGATCAGTTTATATCACAATTTCATCAGTTTCTTATCAGTTTCTCATCAGGTTCTTATCAGTTTTTTTTTACATCCACTAACAATGCAAAAACAGATGCAAAATGGACCGTTTGTCCATTAACATCCATTTTTAGTCTGTTCCGTTTTTCAACAGATGGATGAAAAACGCACAATCTGAATGCCTGTGTGAAAGAGACCTTAAGCCCTGTATACATGGGCCAGAATCTCGTCAGGAAAAAAGTGTTGTTTTTCCTGACGAGATTCTTGGCAAGACTCTCTTGCCGACTGAGTGTACAGACACTCCATTCAAAAGAACTTTGGTTCTTTTGAATGGCAAGAACGCGGTGATGTCATGGCGTACGACATCACATTCAATGCCGTCGCCGCCATCTTGCTGCACCCTACCTATGCCTAGGAAGTTACCGTGCATGTGTCAAAGTCATTTCGAGCATGCACAGGTTTCCACGGCGACAGGCAAGTATACACACTCTCGGGTTTCTCGGCAGGAAAACACTGCCGGGAATCACGACGAGAAAATAGAGAGCAGGTTCTCTATTTTTCTCGTTGAGATTTTAGGCAGTTTTCTTAACGAGAAACACGCGCACGGTATACTCAGCAAGAAAGCTCTACTAGCAGTTTTCTTGCTGGTTCTTGCCGAGTAAACCGAGCGCGTGTTTTTATTCATATTTTTTTACCTTTCATTTGCATTTCTTTTAGAGTTGCATCGTGTTACTACGTGTTGTGTAAAAATACAGCCTTCAGTACTTTATTCAGTTCACTGCAACACAACGTGTGAACTTGTGTCATTGGAAAACTTTGTTTTTTACTGCCAACACACTGGGAATGTGGTAAAAAAAAATTATCCAAACGCATCTGATGGAACGTGCCCTAAGGACTAGTACGCTGCAGTGCATTCAAGTTTGGTTTTATGGTTTAAAAATGCTTTAAAAAAAAAACAAATAACTCTTTAATTTTTCCTTACCTTTTGACTCTTAAGCCATGGCCCATACACACTATCAGTTTTCCTGCAGGTTTTTCTCTTTAGGTTTACCAAAACCATGTAATATGAGGTCAAACCTTAATGCCCCGTACACACCATCACTTTATGTGATGAAAAAAAATGACATTTTCTGTGAAGTAAAAAATGACGTTTTTGAAACTTCAATTTTCAAAGACGAAGTTGCCTACACACCATCGTTTTTCTCACAATGTTCTAGCAAAGCGAGGTTACGTTCACCACGTTTTTCCATTGAAGCTCGCTTCATAAGTAGCTTCTGGGCATGCGCGGGTGAAAAAACATAGTTTTAAACAACGTTTTTTACTACACACGGTCAATTACTGTGAAGTAAAAGTTGAGGTTTCGAAAAACGACACATAAAATTGAAGCATGCTTCAATTTTTTTTGGTCGTTTTTTAGAAGACATAAAACGACGTTTTCCCCCACACACGGTCAATTAAAGTGACGTTTTTAAAAACTTCATTTTTTTTCATCACATAAAGTTTTAATTTGTATGCAATCAGGCAGGACCTTGCACTACATGGTTTTGGTAAACCTGAAGAGAAAAACCTGCAGGAAAACTGATAGTGTGTGTGGGGCTTAATGCTTTTTACCATAATGGTGGAATTTCACCCAAATTTCCTGATTTTTGCCAAACTATTACATTTATAATTAAAGCCAAAACTCTCAACTTCACTCATCCCTACTGATTAGCAAAACAACGTATAAATAACAACAAATTATAATTTAAAAAAATATATATATTTTTTTACAATTTCATGGATCACACTTGGTCAACGTCCAGAAATGTACAGCATGGTGACCAGATACAGAAAAACAAAGGTTTTCCTTCTAATTTCTATTTGCATTGTATTGTGTTACCGATTTAGCTTTAGAAAGTGCTTAGCAAGGTTGATCCATTGAATAATGTACAATATATACCCTGAAGTCTTTCCCACTGTTTTATTTATAACACTTACCAGCCATTGACAGCCCTTCATCTGGATCACATTTTTTTACAGCTGCAGCACAACCTATAGGGAGTGGGAGCTGTCAATCACCATCCAATCAGACAAGATCATCCAAACAGTGAGACACAGGTTTATTAGGCAGAACAATGATTGCCAGCTGTGCTGCCCAGGAGACTCTGCTCAAGCTGGAGCCATTTAGTTCCACTATTCACCAGCATCATTTTCTGGTAATAGGATTTACTTACCCTACATGTTTTCTTGTTGGGAAAGGTGTGTGGCCCAAAATCTCCAACTGTCAGCTTCATTTGACCCTTTTCTGACACAATTCTTATGGGTAATTTTTTTTATTTTATTTTTTTATTATTATTTTTTTTTAATATTGTCAACAATCGGGGGAAATTATAAATGGCATCTAAGACACTCCTTAGAATTACGATGTGCTTCCACATGACAAATGTCAGTGCGAGCAACAAATTCATGTACCTGTTGTAGTTATATGAATCTGGGACTTGCATCGACTGTGGAAGCGCCTCCACTTTCAGTGCAATTGCACGTTCCTCCCCATCACTGCACCTATCAGACGGGGAGTTTTGTACCAAGGATAGTGAGCCTAATAGGGATTTACTGGCACCTGTTCTCCATCAGGTCCATTGTGATTGGCAACAGGCAGTGGGTGGATCCTTAGCCTGCTATTGGTTATAGAATCCACCCACTGCCTGCTGTCAATTACAAGGCAAGTGTCAGGCGTTAGCAGCTGAGATGGCCAGATATACAGTATGTAGCTACACATGGTTTTATGGTTGGGCTTGATGGACTTGTGTCTTTTTTCAACCTGACTAACTATGTAAATATGTAACAAGAAAACTGGGACCAAAAAATGAATATATCTTTAAAGTGAGATTTATTTACAGTGAAACAAAAGACAATCACACACCAGCAAACAGTAAACATGAACAAACCCGAGCGACAAAATACCTGATTAACCTAACAGAGACTTAACAACTAAGGCCGGCCATACATAGTTTGAATCTCGGGCAGTTCAGCAAGAACCTGCTGAGATTCGAACCGTTAATGGGCAGGCTGACTGTACCCAGTTGATTGATCAATCAACTTGGATACAACCAGCCTGCTGGATTCTCTTGCGATTATCACTAGTGGCTATAGCAGCTAGAATCACTGTATTTTTCCAGTGGGGATGGCTTCCCCTTCTGAGAGCAGACAGTTGATCGACAGGAGGGATTCCCCTGTCAGCACTGTCTGTGTTGATGGGGGAATCATGCATTTCTTTTTTGCAATCAACGGTTGCAGGAAAGAAATTTGCACCGTATATGGCCTGCTATATTGAAAATATATAAAAAATGAGGGACACGGGTAACAGGAATACTAAGGATGCAAGGAAGGGGGTATCAAGACACAAGGTACAGGAACAAGGAGCAGGAGTAAGCAGCCAGGTGCAGGATGCAAGGCTAGCTCAGGAGCAAGATAAACAGGTATAAGGATCTGGCACCAAGGTTGGCAATCAAAACACTGACTCGCCGTGTGCTAGTTGGAGAAGCATTATATGTCCTGTTAGCAGCTGAGACCATTTGGAACTGGGGCCTGTTGGCCTCTCGGAGACACCTGCTGGTGGACACTGGAACTGCAGCAATCAACCCACAGCAGTCGATCTTGGTGCTAGCAGCCCCCCTCCCCTCTTAAGGAGCAGCCTCCGGATGCTTCATTATGCCCACTGGTCGGGATCTGGAAGTTGACTGTGTACCCCACTGCCAGGGTCTGAAGGCTGGCTGAGTACGCCATCGATGGGGTCTGAAAACTGACTGGATTCCCTGCTGGTCAGATCCCTAAGGAGGCACAGCACTGAAAGCTTACCATTCTTTAATGCAGCATACGTCCCAATTCTGGGACCCTGAAGGCATCCTGAAAGCTTAAAACCTTGGTTCATGCAGGTTCCCTGATGCCAGGGTGTCCCATCATGGCTGGACCTTCTCCATCACTGTTTACCATGGTGTAACCATGTTTACCACGGTATAGTATCCCCTCTTTTAACAGCACTCTGTAAATGTCTGAGAACTGAGGAGACCAGTTGGTGGAGTTTTGGGAGAGGAATGTTGCCCCATTCTTGCCTGATATAGGATTATAACTGCTCAACAGTCTTGGGTCTACTTTGTTGTATTTTTCTATTTAAGAGGTGCCAAATATTTTCAGTTGGTGAAAGGTTTGGACTGCAGGCAGGCCAGTTAAGCAACTGGACTTCCTTACTACAAAGTCATGTTGTTACCATAGAAAAATAAACAAGAGGGCCTACAGGGTGCTGCCCACGTCACAGATTTCGAGTTACTTTTTTTTTCTTTTTATACCTCACTCTTTTGTATTATGTACCCTTTAATTTATTTTTTTTATATAAAAACAGAAAGGATTTAAAAAAAATTAAACAAATAAAAGCCAGGAGTAAAGCACGGCTACATGATCTGTTAAAGTCACACACATGATCGCTCTCCTCCAGTAACTGCTGTGCTTTATAAATGTGTTTTTTCCTAAGCAGTGGTTTGCCCATACTGCTTTTTATATGGAACCCGTAATGACCCCTTACTGTCTGTAAGCTTGAAAATCTATATTGAGTCCTGTAACAAACAGTAGCAGTAGCTTCTCAGGAATGTTTATCTGTAGATCAATCTTTACCAACATGTTCAATTTTTTTCCTATCTGCTTATACCACAATGCTTGCTTTGTGTGTTTTTTTTTAAGGTGCTACATTTCCAGGTGATAAAAGTCCCATATGTGTCCTATACATGATAATATCTTAGTCTCTAATTTCTGGATATCAGACATGCTGTCCATTACTCCAGCTTTATGTTTTTCATACCAGGATTCTAACTTGTCATGCAGAAACATTTTTGCAAATTGATGTCATTCATAAAGACATTTTTATCGTCTTCTCAGATCTCCATCGTCAGTCATGTAAATAAATCTTTCACTTATCCAGATTCTAAGGCTGTTTGTATGTGTGTGTGAAGTGGAAGCTGTCTATGCTGAGCATTACGTTTACCCAGACGTTACCTTCCAACCGTGACTGCTTGCCGGTAATTGTTACTATTAGGATTCCTATACAGTGTGAACATATCTCCGTGTTTAAACTGAAGACTTTTAACACATTGTAGAATGAACACTCTATAAGTGTAATGTGATTACAGTCACTTTTCAGAACTTTGCCTGGTGCACCATGTACAAATAAATCTTCTTTCTCTATTTTTGAGGGTTTGAGTTGTTGTTTTAGTATTTATGCTTGTGAGCATCTTGAAGTACAATTGCACTTTTGCTAAAAATTCAAGCAAACTTACTGCCCCCTTGACTCTCAGTGCATCCTACTGATAAAGATTGAGACCCCTGACACAATTCTCAGGGTGAAACCCCATTCTGCCGTTGACCCAAATCATAATAGTGAAACATGCAGACCAGAGAGAAAAAGAGTCTACACCTTTACCTTCCAACGTTCAGCCATAGAGAGAGACCGAACCCACTTTATTGGTCCTTTTAAAGACAACATGACATCACACACATAAGCACCTTTGATTGGTTCAGTCTATACATAGTCCCTTATTACACGCCCCTGTGACGTCTGTTACGCCGTCGTATCTTTGAATCCGGCCGGTCGTATCTATGCGCCTGATTCGTAGAATCAGGTTACGCATAGATCTCCCTAAGATGCGACATGTGTAACTGTGTTACACCGTCGGATCTTAGGCTGCAATTCTAGGCCGGCCGCTAGGTGGCGATTCCATTGCGGTCGGCGTAGAATATGCAAATGACTCGTTACGCCGTTTCACGAACGTCCGCTTTGTCCGTCGCTTCAAATTTCCGTAGTTTCCGTAGAGATACGCGTCGTAAAGATAAAGCTGGGCCCTAGGTGGTCTAGCCAATGTTAAGTATGGCCGTCGTTCCCGCGTCGAAATTTAAAATTTCACGTCGTTTGCGTAAGTCGTCCGTGAATGGCGCTGGACGCCATTTACGTTGAAACCAATGACGTCCTTGCGACGTCATTTTGCGCAATGCACGTCGGGAAATTTTAGGGACGGTGCATGCGCAGTACGTTCGGCGCGGGAACGCGCCTAATTTAAATGGTCCCCGCCCCATTTTAATTAGGCGGGCTTGCGCCGGACGGCTTTACGCTACCCGGCCGCAAGTTTACAGGCAAGTGCTTTGTGAATCAAGCACTTGCGCTGAAAACTTGTGGCGGTGTAACGTAAATGAGATACGTTACGCCGCCGCGCAGCTACGTGAATCTGGCCCATGGTGTGTACTAGCCTTTTGGGTTTTCAGATCACCAAATTACTGGCAAAATAGAATTGAGATGAATTGGTGAGGTATGTAAAAAGCTGAGCAGGTAGGACTTGCTGTCTTTAAATATCTTAAGGTTTATGTTTGACTGGAGGGTACCCTTAATACGTTTGGTACACAGAACGTTGCAATTGTTCTTTATTTGCACCCTAAAAGAAAAGTTGTAGTGGGTCTAAATGTGGGCAGGAAGGATTTCTTACCCATCAATTTTATTTAGAGGTCTGTCCACATATGGACTTTTATTTTGGATTGAAGGCTAACCATTTTCCAAAGTATTTTTGTTCATGTTAGTCTCTTCCAAAGCAGAACGTATGGCCTTTTTTCCCCATGTACAATTTTAAATATTATTTTTATCTTGAGGGATACATAAATGTAAATTCTGAAAAGGCCCGAATTGGCAGTCCTAGTGAGTCTAAGCCACGGGTGTTAATTCCTCGAACTTAGACTTAGTACAAGAACACTCTCGGAACAGAATTATGAATAGAACCACAGCAGGTTTGAATTAGACACAAGATTAAAGGTGTTCAGACGGGGGTAAGTTATTCATGTCAGACATTATGTTTTGTGTTTCTCAAGATTGTAAGTGCAAGAACGGCTGATCTGTGCTATATATTTATGGTAAGAGACATTTAAAACTTGACATATGGTACAATAATATGATCAGTATTTTCATTTTTTACTGTAACCTACACCACCAGAGTCATAGTCATTTTATTATAAATCTGACGTCAACTGCTGTATAGGGGCTCTGCTGTATCTATGTACAGTATTGAGTGTACAGCTTGTATTACAGTGTAAATTTGCTGTCCCCTCAAAATAACTCAACACACAGTCATTAATGTCTAAACCGCTGGCAAGAAAATTGAGTACACCCCTAAGTGAAAATGTCCAAATTGGGTTCAATTAGCCATTTTCTCTCCCAGGCGCCATGTGACTCGTTCGTGTTACAAGGTCTCAGTTGTGAATGGGGAGCAGGTGTGTTAAATTTGGTGTTATTGCTCTCACTCTCATACTGGTCAATGGAAGTTCAACATAGCACCTCATGGCAAAGAACTCTCTAAAGGATCTGAAAAAAGGAATTGTTGCTCTACATAAAGATGGCCTAGGCTATAAGAAGATTGCTAAGACCCTGAAACTGAGCTGCAGCACGGTGGCCAAGACCATACAGCGGTATAACAGGACAGGTTCCACTCAGAACAGGCCTCGCCATGATCGACCAAAGAAGTTGAGTGCCGGTCCTCAGCGTCTTATACAGAGGTTGTCTTTGGGAAATAGACGTATGATTGCTGCCAGAATTGCTGCAGAGGTTGAGGGGGGGGGGGGGGCTGTCAGCCTGTCAGTGCTCAGACCATACGCTGCACGCTGCATCAAATTGGTCTGCATGGCTGTCATCCCAGAAGGAGGCCTCTTTTAAAGATGATGCAAAAGAAAGCCCACAAACAGTTTGCTGAAGACAAACAGACTAAGGACATGGATTACTGGAACCATGCCCTGTGGTCTGATGAGACCAAGATAAACTCATTTGATTCAGATGGTGTCAAGCATGTGTGGCGGCAAACAGGTGAGGAGTACAAAGACAAGTGTGTCTTGCCTACAGTCAAGCATGGTGGTGGGAGTGTCATGGTCTGGGACTGCATGAGTGCTGCCGGCACTGAAGAGCTACAGTTCATTGAGGGAACCATGAATGCCAACATGTACTGTGACATACTGAAGCAGAACATGATCCCCTCCCTTCGGAGACTGGTCCGCAGGGCAGTATTCCAACATGATAACGACCCCAAACACACCTCCAAGATGACCACTGCCTTGCTAAAGAAGCTGAGGGTAAAGGTGATGGACTGGCCAAGCATGTCTCCAGACCTAAACCCTATTGAGCATCTGTGCGGTATCCTCAAACAGAAGGTGGAGGAGCGCAAGGTCTCTAACATCCACCAGCTCTGTGATGTCATCATGGAGGAGTGGAAGAGGACTCCAGTGGCAACCTGTGAAGCTCTGGTGAACACCCATGCCCAAGAGGGTTAGGGTAGTGCTGGAAAATAATGGTGGCCACACAGAATAATTTTCACAGGGATTAGACATTATTGGCTGTGTGTTGAGTTATTTTGAGGGGACAGCAAATTTACACTGTTATAGAAGCTGTACACTCACTACATTACATTGTAGCAAAGTGTCATTTCTTCAGTGTTGTCACATAAAAAGATAGAATAAAATAGTTATATATTTATATACATATTTATGTGAGGGGTGTACTCACTTTTGTGAGATACTGAATCTATCTATCTATCTATCTATCTATCTATCTATCTATCTATCTATCTATCTATCTATCAAAAAATGTTAGCTTAAAATACATTTTTTTTAAAGCTATATTTGTAATATGATGGACCCCATGTATGTAGTATTTTGGGGAAGAACTGTCTCATCAATTATAAAGCAACATTTAGAAGTGAGTCCATCCATCCTGGGAGCCAGCTGGCACTTTTCAAGTTCCAGAGATCATGGGCTTCTACTAAAAGCAATATGAAATTCTTAACGTTAGGACCCAGATAGACTCTGTTAAGGTTCCCTGGCTACCTGGTGCCTAACATTAGCCCAGTCCTGGATTGCATCCAGTCAAATTCTTCCTGAGATCAAATTCTGTTTTTGAAATACCATTTGTGCAATTGAGCAAACAGCCAAGATGATCGTACTAAATTATCTAGTAATGTGCTGGAAAATATGTGGCAGACCATTTGATATGTTCCGCCTGTTGAAGGTGGTAAGAGATTTGTAGCCTATATTGTATATTATAGAAATTGTATTTGTCACTACACAATTTAATTTATGGAAAAATCGTTTTCAATCCTAAAGTTTTTGTAAACCCTGAAAATAGGTAAGATGCTTCCTATCACCACGTAGAGTCTAATTTGCTATCCTTTGCATATATACTGCATTACGAAGTCTCTACAAATATTTATCATTCCTTCCAGCATGTCTTTCTTCCTTCTTGCTGGTTGGTGGTAATGCTAACCGTAGGATTCGATTCTTGTGGGAGCTATATCAGACGGTCATGTGCGCCCCAGAAATCTAACTAAAGGTACACTGTGGCGACGCACAGTTCTTGTAGTTCAGCATAGTCATCCTGTCATCATAGACAGCCACACCTCCCAACCCATCATTTCCCTTGGGTGAGGCCTCGTACACACAACCGTTTTCCTCGACAGTATCCATCAAGAAACTTGGTGGCAGAGCTTTTTTGCCGAGGAAAACGGTCGTGCGTACGTTTTTCATCGAGGAAACTGCCGAGGAACTCGACGAGAAAAAAAGAGAACAAGTTCTCTTTTTCCTCGACAGGAGTCTCAATTTCCTCGTCGTGTTCCTCGTCGGGCTGGTTTTCGACGAGAAACAAGATCGTGTGTATGCTAAGAAACCTGCACATGCTCAGAATAAAGTATGAGACGGGAGCGCACCTTCGGTAAAAGTAGCGTTTGTAATAGAGATAGCACATTTGTCACGCTGTAACAGACTGAAAAGTGCAAATCGTCTCTCACCAAACTTTTACTTAATACGCAAGTAACATGAGATTAGCAAAAGCAGCCCCAAGGGTTGTGCCAGTGGAATCGAACGTCCCCTTCCGTTGTATGTGTTGTACGTCACCGCGTTTGAGAGCGAGGAGATTTTGTCTTGACCGTGTGTACGCAAAGCAAGCTTGACGAGTTCCTCGACAAGCCTAACAAGGAACTCGTCGAGGAAAACAATGTGTCTTTTCCGACGAGTTCCTCGGTCGTGTGTACGAGGCCTGAGGGTAAGTGGCTGTGGGGACATGGGTGGAAAAAGAGTCCCACCCACTCTCTTTGAAACACTGGAACAGTGAGAATGGTCACATGACTGCTATAAAAGTTTAAAAGATATTAAGAAGTTTAAAAAAAATGTTTTAATAACGTAGCAACATTAGGCAAACGTATTTAACAAGCACAGTAGCAATGTTGTCCAAAGGTTTTCAAAGGCTTTACATATTGAATCACGTTGTTATTAATTATATTTTCAGCTACAGGAAAGGCCCAATCCCAGAGGAAGAGCTGGCGACAGATGAACCATCGCTGAAGTACTTTGATCACGTTCCATCCTCGTCGTCCTCACCTGAAGACTCAGATGATGAGATGCTTCCTCCCCACCTCCTAACAGACAGTATTAGCCAGCTAGAAGAATTTGGGAAACACAACAAATGGTATCGGAAACATCACAGAAACCAACATCGGAGGCAATTCAACGATCTCTGGGTCCGAATGGATGTCAGGTTTGTAGTACTTTACCTTATATCTGCAGAACTATGCAGAATCTGGTGTTTAAATACCCTTTATTGTCTAACTGAAGTTATTAAAGATGATATCTTAGGGCCAGATCCACAGCCAGCCGCCGTAACTTAAATATTCCCATTTAAGTTACACTGCCGCAAAATTTCTACCTAAGTGCCCGATCCACAAAGCACTTACCTAGAAATTTTCGGCTGTGTAACTTAAATCCGGCCGGCGCAAGGCGTTCCTATTCAAATGGGCCGAGTCCCATTTAAATTAGGCGCGCTCCCGTGCCGGACGTACTGCGCATGCTCACGTCACGACGTCATTTTCCCGACGTGCTTTGCGCGGTTTTACGTTGCGCCGGTTTTTGAGAATCGCGACGGGCGTAAAAAAAAAATACGAGTTGCGGCGGGAAAAAAAAAAATTTGAAAAAAAAAGACGGCGATGCGGGATAGAAGGGTCTACTTTTACAAGGCCTAAACAGTTTAGGCCTTGTAAAAGCAGCCCTAATTTTGCGTCTGCAAACTAATACTTACAGAGAAAAAACGAAGCGTAAAAGCTTAGTGGATTTCCATAAGTGCTAATTTGCATACCCGAAGCGGCATTTCGACGAGAAATGCCCCCAGCGGCGGCCGAGGTACTGCATCCTAAGATCCGACAGTGTAAGTCCCTTACACATGTCGGATCTTCTCCCTATCTATTGGAAACTGATTCTGTGGATCAGTTCCAAAGATAGAAACAGGGATACGACGGCGTATCAGTAGATACGCCGTCGTATCCCTTTTGTGGATCTGGCCCTTAGATCCTAGATTCTATCTTTAGGCTTAAAGGGGTTGTAAAGGTCTGTGTTTTTCACCATGTATCCTATGCATTAAGGTGAAAAAACACCTGGCAATGACGCCCCCCCCCCCCCGTTTACTTACTTGAAGCCCATTCACCTGCTGTGTGAGGAGTCTGGCCATTGATTGGATAGATTGATAGCAGCACAGCCATTGGCTCACGCTGCTGTCAATCACATCCAAGGACGCGGCCGCCGGGGGGCGGGACCAAGTCATACACTCTGTGTCTATGGACGCTGCATGCATAGACACAGTCTGTTGTGTATGACAGGAAGCACACCCGCAAGCTAACCCCCTCTGGATAGAGCTTGCCAGAGGGGGCTAGCTATTGTGGGGAGGAGCCGCGAGAGCCGCTGAGGGACCAGAGAACAGCAGGATCGGGGCAACTCTGTGTAAAACGAACTGCACAGTGGAGGTAAGTATGAGATGTTTGTTTTTTGTTTTTTTAAAGAAACCTTTACAACCCCTTTAAGTTTAGACAATTCTAAAATTCAAATTTTCATACAAAGAGTTACCAGAACTCTCACAGCACTACCCCCTAGAGGGCTGCTTGATTTTGGGTCCCCCTATTCCTGCACAGTCAGGCAACACGCATTTTCCAACTTTCGTTTTAAAGCAGAAATCATGCCATGGGCTTGTTTTTGTTGTTTTATTGGAGAAAACAATTTGGATAGGGTATAGGGATTATGGAATGCCCAACTTGACTTGATTAGAACAACACATGGACAACTTCCTTCACTCTGTAATCTGAAAAATGCCAACCCTAGACTGTATTCCCTCCGGAACGACGACAGTCTCTCCTGGTTTAGCAAAGAAGAATTCCCCTTATAAGAGCTCTGTGTCGCCTTTGTGGAATTTTAGCAAAGTCCCAACTTCTATGTCTCCTCTCTTGAAAATACCAGCCCACCTGGCTGCTTGCTGATTTGTCCCAAAACAAGGGATTGGGTTTAGCTTGTTGGCACACTCCCAGGAAAGCTTGCTGGATATTGCATCAGGCAGCTTTCTCCATTTCTGGTCCTTGGTGTGTAGAGATACTCACCCTGTCCCTGTAAACCTGCTGCTTTTGAAAAGACTGCTGTTCAGGCATCCTGCTGTCCAGGTCCTCCCATGCTAGCCAGGGTGTCTCCTAGAAGAGACTGTATGGTAGTGGCGATCCCTCTGTACTTCTTCCTTCTTTCCTAAGCTCCAGCCTGGAGACAGAGCCCCCTCAGCCCAGGGGTCTCCTCCCAGGCTACACAGCAAAGACTCAGCACTCCATCTTCTACCCGACAACAACTCAACCTTGTTGGCTGGGCTCCACAGTATTTATGGGCTGACCCAGCCACCTTATCAGGACCTCTGCTTAGGGATTAGCCAGTTTCCTATAAATATACAGAACAGGGCCTCTTTGCCTCCATCCACTAGCTTTTAGAAACTTCTCCAAGCTTCTAGAACCAGGGGGAGGTACCAGAGGCCTGACCTATAGAACCCTCCAGCCTGACACACACAGCTAATGTGAGCCAAACCAATTTTTCTTACACTAGACTGTACACTAGAGGGTGCTACACTCTTATCAGATGAAGTCACTGGTCAGCAGAACTAAATATTTTGGGAGCTGTGGCTGCCTAAATACAATAGTGGAGCTGACTGTTTTGCGTATATAAGGAAATCGATTGCTTTTCTCTTGTTCAGCCTGCTGGCTGATCAAGTAAAAGTCTAATGTATGGTATGTGCATGGTGGATCTGTATAGATAGGGAGTGTTATTGGGGCAATTGACTCAGGAAAAAGGACTTCAGGTATAAGCGTTGCTGCAAGTGAGAGTCCTTTTAATATTTGCGTATACTAGAGAATCAAGGAAATACAACCATAGTACAAATACAATTTTTTTTAAAGTCTTGCCACCTCCTTATTGTAATTGTGTGTATAAGTACTGCATATGGATTTCAGAATTATTTTTAGGATAAAGTCTGAAGAAGGAATCTAAGGCACCCCAAAATCTTGCATCTTGAATAACTTATTTTATCCAATAAAAGGAGACTTTTATAAGTTTATAAGAAAAATATCCCATTCTTCACAATCACGCCTTATTCATGTCGTCAGTTTTCAGCAGCACCTATATTTGTGAGCAATTATTTTCAAGCATGAAGCACAGGAATGGCAACAAAGGAACCAAATTAGAACCAAAATATCTGACGAACACCTAAAAAATTCATTCAGAATTGCTACTACATCCATTGAACCAGATATTGATGCTTTAGTTTATAAAAAAACAGTGTCAAATATTGCAGTCATTTTATCTTGCTCTCTTTTACTTATACAGTGGAACCTTGGATTATGAGCATAATCCGTTCCATGAGAATGCTCATAATACCAAGTACTCGCATATCAAAGCGAGTTTCCCCATTGAAGTCAATGGGAACTGAAATAATTTGTTCCGCATTGACTTCAATAAATGCAATACCGCATGCAGCGGGGGGGGGGGGGGGGGCACCAGAGAGCCTCGTTAAAACTCAGAAAGGACCGAGTACACCTTGGCTGAACTCGGAAAACCTCGGAAAGGCTCAGGAACTGAGTATTTCCGTGATTTTCTGAGCATTTCTGAACGGCGCCCATCGGCTCCAATATGCGCCGTTTGGCTCTTATCGGCTCCGGCACCCCCCACCTCAGGCCAAATGCGGTATTGCACATCGCTTTGGCTTGAATCCTGCTCATTTTGCGAGAAACAACACTCGCAAACCAAGTCAGGTTTTTTCAAATACAGTGCTCGCATTGCGAAATGCTCGTTATCCGCGTTACTCGCAATCCAAGGTTCCACTGTATAATAAAATTGTTACAAAAAACATTTGTTTTATTACTCAGATAGGTACATTATCTATCAGTGACCGCTAACTTGTGATCTTCCTGACTTTTTCTGCTCATCAGCTATCCTTATTGTGAGGCCTCGTACACACGACCGAGTTTCTCGGCAAAAACCAACAAGAAACTTGCTGGGAGATATTTTTTTGCCGAGGAAACCGGTCGTGTGTACATTTTCGTCGAGGAAACTGTCGAGAAACTCGACGAGCCAAAAAGAGATCAAGTTCTCTATTTCCTCGACGGGAATGGAGAAACTTGCCTTGTCGAGTTCCTCGACAGCCTAACAAGGAACTTAACGAAGAAAACGATGTGTTTCGCCCGTCGAGTTCCTCGGTCGTGTGTACGAGGCTTCAGTGTATTTTATGTGTGGCCCAAGACAATTCCTCTTCTTCCAATGTAGCCCAGAAAGGTCAAAAGGTTGCACACCCCTGCACTAAAGGGTATCAATTTAAGTCCAAACTTTCTTTATTATTCAATGTCTCTTACATGATATAATACCCTATTTCACCAGAATTATCCTAGAATGTATCTTTTTCTTTTGAAAAAATATACTGGGTGACGTGAATTTCAGGAATGTAGAAGTCTATGTCTGATTAGGTAAAGAGCAATGTGGAAAGGTCAGTAATCCATAACTAATAAGCAGTCAATCATTTTCCATAAAACATAAAGCATTGCCTACTTAATTGATTATGCCTTCACCAATCCTTAAAGTGGAGGTTCACCCTAAAACTACTTTCTAGTATTACAATGTCCCGACACATTACAATACAATTATGCCTATTTTGTTGTCTTTTTATGCTGTACATACCTCGGTACAGCTAATTCACCCGCGGGTTCCGGGTTGCGAATCCCGCGGGAGTGGGCGTTCGAGGGTGGAAGATTTCAACTAAGAGAGCAGCTACCGGCACAAAGGACACTTCTCGTTAAAGTGGATTTCCAGTCTAATGCCGCGTACATACAGTCAGAATTTCTAACAACAAATGTTCGATGTGAGCTTGTTGTCAGAAAATCCGACCATATGTAGGCTCCATCGGACATTTCCTGTTTGAATTTCCGACAACAAAAATTCCGACCGCGTGTACACAATTCAACGCCAAAACATTCTACACATGCTCGGAATCAATTTGACGCATGCTCGGAATCATTGAACTTAATTTTTCTCGGCTCGTCGTATGTGTTTTACTCCACCGCGTTCTAGAATAACCGAAATTGAGGAGAAGGTAAGTGTATAATGTATCTGGTCTGTCCAAACCAAATATAAACGACAATAAAATATTGACTGGTGCCAAATTGGTAAAGTCTCCCCCCTCGGGACTTTCAAAGACAGACCAGGTAAATAAGTAAAATAGATCAAGTTTAGGGTAGAGGACAGAGAGCCGACAACGGCTAGAATGCCTGGGCGGTCATGTCACCCATAGGATTACTATGGGGCATCCGTTATCCCGTTGTCTTCTCTGAAGTCATGTGACCAAACCGGAGTGCTCTGAGAATAGGTAAGTATAAGCATCTTCCTTCTACTGGGTAGTTAGTATAGCTGTTAGAATGGGGGGGGGGGGGGGGTCAGAGCAGTATTAAGCTTAGTTAAAGTTGATGTAAACCAGGGGTGCCCAACCAGTGGCCCGGGGGCCACATGTGGCCCGCAGAGCCTTCTGATGTGGCCTGCGACCGTCTGCCATGGGATGGCAGGTTGGCAAGCCCAGATAGCAGGTTGCTGACCCGCCATCCCAGAGCACCAGTGTTGTGAATGAAGCTGACGGTAGAGGAAGGCAGCAATCGGCTGAAGAGCAGAGCCGCATAAGCCAATGCTTCCTGTATATAATCCTGTAATAGGCAGAGTGATACTAAATGCACTCTGCCCGGGACAGCAACAGCTGGCAATACCTGAATGGAAAACTGTTATTACTAAAATCACAGTGTATGTATGGGCATATCTGTTCTGCAACCCAATCGGACCCTCCATTCACCTCTATGGAGCGGCAGATGTAAACAGACTTGTGTCCGTTTACACCCACCTACCTCCAATCCGATCTGTTAAAAAAACACAAGTGGATCCATCCCCTTCCATCTGATTGGATCAGAGGACCCATAGAGTAGAGTGGGCTGTGTCTGTGTCACCTCGGCATATGCAATGTGGACACGGACCTGTCATCCGCCTACTCCGCTCATTGTGGCCCACGACTGGTTACCAAGTTGCTTAAGTGGCCCTCGTTTTTCAAAAGGTTGGGCACCCCTGATGTAGACCCTCCATATACCCAGTGAAGTGAACAGCCTCAGATGATACACAGGGATGAACAAAATCTCCCTACATACATAGGTTTTACATGTATATCTGCTGTCTTCACATTTATAGAATGTTTAGAATGGAATAGAATGATTAGAATAGAATGTTTAGAATGTTCAGATCATGTTAGGACATTTTCTTTTCCTGTTTAACACAGAGTGTGATGTCTGGACATACAGCCAAGATAGCTAAAATTTCTGATTGGAGGAAAGGCACACACCCTCTCTCCTCATAGGCAGAGACTCTCAGAGGTGTTTTGTAATAGGTCCTGCTGCCTGCTTATCTAGTTTAGCAACCTCCATTGACAGAAGACTCAGGCTGATTTTGTCTAGAATTTACTAGCAAGGAGCATACAGATAGTATACAGATAGTAGGAGAGAGCAGAATGACAGTGAGGTGAGCTCATCAGTTTTCTGCCTCCTGTGGGGGGGAGACCTGTAAGTGTTACTGAATTGCTGCAGAGAAAATTCAGGTCTCCTGTCCTGCCAGGCAAGACTGTGCTGTGTAAATCTCTGGAAGGTAAATCAGCTCCCATATATGTATTTTAATGGTGCATTCAGCTGGTTGCCTGGAGTTTAGCATTAAGCTCTGTTCTTGTCCAGTTAGGTTTACATTCCATTCAGGTTCTGTTTCCAGAAAGAACACTTTTTTATTTAGTTAGATTTAAACACATTTTCAACCTCTCTATAGAAAAACAACAAAACCAGCGTTTTAGGCATATTTTTGGAAAGTTTATGCTGAAAATGTAAAGCGTCAAATCCGCCATATGGCAAGTAATGATCTCACTGCAAACTCCCAGTTAGGCTTCTGCGCTGTCTTGAAAGAGGAAATTATTTTCCTATGTTAATGAAAAGGTATCGCGTTCCACCTCTCTATTACGGAAACAAACGCGATTCATACGGGGAAATGGACCTTTCAGATGCAGTTAGAGGAAATGAAATGTTTGGTTGTAATGGCAACATTTTCCTTTATGTTAAGGACTGAGAAACATGCGATTATATGACATGACAGAGCCGGCTTTACCACTAAATGTTATCTGCCAGTACAGACAGCGAGACGTTTCTCCTTTTATGAGACAAGTTTAATAAACAGTATGATTTACTAAGAAGATAACGCATACTTATCTTTACAAGGCAATAAGTAAATTGCATCCTTGTGCTAAAACTCTTCACTTAAGGGTGTATTTCTAAAAAAATATTAAATAAATTGCAGGACATTCCATCTGTCAAACTGCATGTACTTTAGTTCTGTGCAAATGGGGACAAAAAAATGAATATTTTCTCTCTAGTTTAAATGTTTTTCATTCTAACAGAATAAAGTGAATCAAGAAAATACCATATTATAGCCACTACTTATTTACTATGTTTGTCACCTCCATCTAGTGGCCATAATGCATTATTTTCCTGATTCACTATATTCCGTGCAAATGGAAAACAGTCAACCTGGAGAGAAAACAGCCTAATAACATTGCTTTTTTTGCCCCCCTTTGCACAGAACGAATGTGCATCTAGTTTCCCAGGTTGTGTATATATATATATATATATATATATATATATATATATATATATATATATATATATATATATATATATAACATGAGCGTGTTGTAATCTTTGGTGCACTTTAGACCTTGGCCACTTACTTCATCTCCAGATTCATGTCTGAAATGAGTGCTGTACTTGCATTAGCCTCTTGATGGAGTATTGCCTGAGTCTGCCTAGGAGGAGTTGGATTTTTAGACCCACAAACACACATACTAGGGCCAAGTTTAGCCCTTTAACCAGCCAGCATATGTTTGGGACATGGGTGGAAACCGGAGTACCCTGAGGAAATTTAGACAAGCAAAGGAGAACATGCAAACCCCATGCAGATAGTGTCCTGGCTGTGACTCAAACCAAGGACCCCAGTGCTACATAGCATAACCACTAAATCTTTGTCTTGCTCCTTATAATATCCAATGCCTTTAGTTGCTAAACTGAAATTGACAGCACTGTTCCCAGGGGTTCTTGACTAAGGATGGCCATACACACATAGACCACACACAGGGCTGGCCATACACACATAGACCACACAAAGGACTGGCCATACACACATAGAACACACACAGGGCTGGCCATACACACATGGACCACACACAGGGCTGGCCATAAACACATAGACCACACACAGGGCTGGCCATACACACATAGGCCACACACAGGGCTGGCCATACACACATAGACCACACACAGGGATGGCCATACACACAGGGCTGGCCATACACACATGGACCACACACAGGGCTGGCCATACACACATAGACCACACAAAGGGCTGGCCATACACACATAGACCACACACAGGGATGGCCATACACACATAGACCACACACAGAGCTGGCCATAAACACATAGACCACACAAAGGGCTGGCCATACACACACATAGAACACACACAGGGCTGGCCATACACACATAGACCACACACAGGGCTGGCCATACACACATAGACCACGCACAGGGCTGGTCATACACACATAGACCATACAAAGGGCTGGCCATACACACATAGACCACACACAGGGCTGGCCATACACACATAGACCACACAAAGGGCTGGCCATACACACATAGACCACACAAAGGGCTGGCCATACACACATAGACCACACAAAGGGCTGGCCATACACACATAGGCCACACACAGGGCTGGCCATACACACATAGACCACACACAGGGCTGGCCATACACACATAGACCACACAAAGGGCTGGCCATACACACATAGACCACACAAAGGGCTGGCCATTCACACATAGACCACACATACACAGGGCGGGCTATACACACATAGACCACTCAAAGGGCTGGCCATACACACATAGACCACACAAAGGGCTGTCCATACACACACAGACCACACATAGGGCTGGCCAGACACACATAGACCACACAAAGGGCTGGCCAAACACACACATAGATCACACATAGGGCTGGCCATACACACACACAGGGCTGGCCGAGCACACATAGGGCTGGTCATACACACATAGACCACACATAGGATTGCTGATACACACATAGACCACACATAGGGCTGGCCATACACACATCTGCACACATCTAAAAAAAATTGTGTCTACAGTTCAGCTATAAACCCCCTGATATGATCTCTATTTTTTTTAGACAATCCAAACCTCCCAGGTAAAAAGAAACAGGGTCAGGATTTGTAGCAGGAAGATCTCTCTGTTGAAGTACTGTAATAAAAGGCAACTGCTGATGCAACCCACAATGCTCCACCTAAAGCTACAGTATCACTCTTGTAGAGTACTTGTAGAATACTCTTTACACTGGTGCCTTCAGAAGGTTTTGTTACATTTGCTGTTGGGTGCCGGTGGTTGAGCCATGTATTTACTGCACCCCAATCACCACCCCATGCTTTTGTTGCTCCCCATTCACTTCAAGCACAATGTGGTATAACTCCTGATCACCCCATGTCTGAAAAGCACATATTTGGGAAAATATGTAATTCACCGAATTGGCCTTCCAACATGGCTGTGTTATAATTCTGCACTTTAAGTCCCATTCAACCCACAAGAAGTGCCAAAGGTCTTTTTCTTTTCTGAATAACTGAGATCGTTTGACTTTCCCCTCAGAATCCACCCCACGTCGTATTGACTGTTTATCAGATGAGACAGCTCTGAGTGTAATGGTTTCCATTTGGTGGAACTGCCTTCTATGTCTTTTGAAGTTGCGTGTTTTTGTTTTAGCTACGGAAAATATTTCAGAAATAGCTTCCATCGTTGTCAAATTTGCTAAATTTTATCCTCAGCCCCCAATGCTAAACGGCAAAATCTATTCTTACTTTGTCCACATGTTGGAGGGAAATATCTAATGGAAAACGATGAACATGTGTGGGCTGAGCAAAGTGGGGGTGCTCTCCGTTGGTATCAACCTATGATGGTAATTGAAGAGGTTATATGTATAAACTAAAAATAGGAAGGAGATGTATAAACTACACGTAATATAAAGATGGAACCCTGCTAAGCATGGATATCTAAAATGGTCACAAAACACAACGCTAGTATACATCTTGAGTCTTGATTGTACTATTTACTGCAATGTAACTTTTATATGACTCTTATAGCTGGATTCAGGTAGGGTTACGCCGGCGTATCAGTAGATACGCCGACGTAACTCTGAATCTACGCCGTCCTAAATTTAAGCGTATTCTGGAAACCAGATACGCTTAAATTAGGCTAAGATACGAGCGGCGTAAGTCTCCTACGCCGTCGTATCTTAGGGTGCAATATTTACGCTGGCCGCTAGATGGTGCTTCCGTTGAGTTTGGCGTAGAATATGCAAATGACTAGATACGCCGATTCAGAAACGTACGTGCGCCCGGCGCATTTTTTTTACGTCGTTTACGTATGGCTTTTTCCGGCGTAAAGTTAGTTGAACAAATAGCTGGCCTAGTCAATGTTAAGTATGGCCATCGTTCCCGCGTCCAAATTTGAAAATTTTACGTCGTTTGCGTAAGTCGTCCGTGAATGGGGCTGGACGTAATTTACGTTCACGTCGAAACCAATACGTCCTTGCGGCGTACTTTGGAGCAATGCACACTGGGATATGTACATGGACGGCGCATGCACCGTTCGTAAAAAACGTCAATCACCCATTTACATAAAACACGACCCCCTCATCCTCATTTGAATTAGGCTTACACCGGCCCCATTTACGCTACGCCGCCGAAACTTAGGAGGCAAGTGCTTTGTGAATACAGCACTTGCCTCTACCTGAATCCAGCTATTACATTTTACATGCTTGCTGTTCTATTCTTTAAACCCGGGGTCTCCAAATTTTCTAAACAAGCTTCAGACCTTAGGGGGTCGGACTGTGGACAGTGGGAGTAAAAGTGGGATTAGACAATGGGGTTGATTTACTAAAGACAAATAGACTGTGCACTTTGGAAACTGCAGTTGCCCCAGAATTTAGTAAATGAGCAGAAACTCTGCTGACTTCCATCGTCCAATCATGTGCAAGAAATTTTTTTTTTCTTATTTGCCTTGCACGTGATTGGGTACTCTTTGCAAAGTGAAGACGTACCTCATTTACTAAGCTCTGGAGCAACAGCACTTGCAGGGGGAAACTTCACTTTACAAATGCACAGTCTATTTGACTTTGGTAAATCAACCCTTTAGCCCTGGTTCACACTGAGCTGCGGGAGTGAAACCGTGCGAGTTCAGCTGAACTCGCACGATTTCACTCCCGCTGGCAGTCCCGATTTCGGCCGCGATTTCAGAGACATCTGTGCAGGTTTCTGCACAGATGTCAATGTAAATCGCGGCCCGAAATCGCAAAAAGTAGTACAGGAACTAATTTTTTAAATCGGTGCAGCGCCGCAGATGCGGCGTCGCACCGATTAGGACGTTGTCATTGCCGTCAATTGCCGCCGATTTGAGATGCGATTTCACATGTGAAATCGCATCTCAAATCTAAGCAAAACGTACCCAGTGTGAACCTGGGCTTAGTCTCAGACTTATTTTTTTTTTTACTTAGGGCAAGTGCAAGTGCAAGTGCATTTGGAAGTGCAGTCGCTGTAGATCTGAGGGGGACATGCAAGGAAAATAAAAAAGAGCATTTTTGGTTGCACATGATTGGATGATAGAAATCAGCAGAGCTTCCCCTCATTTTGATCTTCCCATCAGATCTACAGTGACTGCACTTCCAAGTGTAATTTCAACTCTCCACCCCTTTTTTTCTGACAACTAAGACAGGCTTTATAAATTCTGGACATTGGGTGGATGTAGAGAAGAGAGGACAGCAGATAAACAGGTATAAACATATATAGTAGTATTTGTTTAATCTCTGTGTATCACCTGAAGCCAGTCAGTCACTTCATTCGGGTATATGGAAGGGTTTACTTTAAGAATAAATACTTGAATAGAATTTTCATTTTTTATAGCAGAGTTCAGTGTCCCTTTAGCTGTCTGTACACACATCTTCATGGAAAGACTCCAGGGTCTCATAGTTGGAAAGCTCAGAGTCTCAGGCGGTAATCACATGCGGGATCCTTTTGCCCTCAAAGCGTTGGAGTGGAAGACACAAAGCAATTACATGTGCAATTTGTTTTCTCACATTGTGCTGCGGCCACCGCGTTGACAAATCCGATGTGTAGAAAGTCTGTGAGGCTGCAGGCCGTCTTGCCTCCCCACCAATCAGTGCTGCCTGGCCAGCACCTTGCTTGTAACTGTCCTCAATTAACCCATATCACAGGGTGACAGAACGCTACGTTTATTTACACTGCAGTCTGTGTACACGGGGATTGTGTTTTGTTGTCTGCCATTGTTTGTGCTGGAAAAATAGTGACGCAGGGCGTCAAACAAACATACACCGCCATTGGTGATACAAGGTTTGTATCAGTGTTTTCTTACTAAAAGAGCTATGGGAGAAATGGAAGGATTCTGTTTAGTATCATCTTAACCATCTGCTGCGGACCAGCTGAAATTTGACATCAGGTAGTACTAATACTGACAGCTTAAAGTGGACCTTCCAATATAATATAACTTAGGGCGCAAGTTCTGTATTCAGAAAGAACTTGCGCCCTAAGTTACGGCGGTGTAGTGTAAATGTGTCGGCGTAAGCCCGCCCAATTCAAATGTGGATCATGTGGGCGTGTTTTATCTAAATTAATTGTGACCCCCACGTGACGTTTTTTTACGAACGGCGCATGCCCCGTACGTGAACGTTTCCAAGTGCGCATGCTCCAAATTACGCCAGCAAACTGTCAATGCTTACATACAGCCCTATTCGCGAACGACTTACGTAAACAACGTAAAATACGACGCTGTTCGTGTGTTTCCGACGTCCATACTTAACATGACTTACCCCTGGTTTATGAGGGGTAACTTTACGCCGGAAAAAGTCGAACGCAAACGATGTAAAAAAATGCGCCGGGCGGACGTACGTTTCTGAATCGGCGTATCTACCTAATTTGCATATTCCTCACGTAAATCTACGGAAGCGCCACCTAGCGGCCAGCGTAAATATGCAGCCTAAGATACGACGGTGTAAGAGACTTACGCCGGTCGGATCTTAGGGAAATCTATGCGTAACTGATTCTACGAATCAGGCGCAGAGATACGACCCCGCACACTCAGAGTTACGACTGCGTATCCGGAGATACGCTGTCGTAACTCATCTCTGAATCCGGGCCCCAGTGTGCATAGGCCTGAAAAGGAGAGAAGCATGAGAAAAGTCCTTGAGACATGAGTACAATGTAGGGACCACAACCAGAAGACCCTGCACTTCCTGCCAGTTTACTTGCGAAAATGCAACAGAAGAAACATCATAGCAAAGCTGCAAAGGGAAGCTCCTGATGGATGGTGTAGAGTGCAGTGGCACTATGCTATGCATTTTTTGCTCTTCTTTATTCGATCTGATGTCAGATGGTCAAGTAAATGCTTAAAGCACCAATGGCCCCAGCACTGGTTCTGTCATTTCCCCCCACAATTCAGCTCTGCCATGGAAAATCCATCAGGTTGGTGAACTCTGCCTTATGCCGCGTACATACGGTTGGAATTTCCGACCAAAAGCTCACATCAGACTTTTCTTGTCGGAAATTTCGATCATGTGTACTTGGCATTACTTTACATATACTGCAGGTTCATAAAATAGAAGCTTTCCCCACAAAAAGGGGTGACCAGAATCTGTATGGGGGCCTAAATTCTGTAGCTCCTTCAATGAGTATAGGTTTTTGGAAAGGAATTACAATTGAGACCATTGAGGGCTTTAATGGTTAGAATTAGATTGTAAATTATACCATATAGACTAGAGAAATAGAGAAGGGACCAACAAAAAGCAGTGGAGCATTGGGGTCTTCTGAACTTTTGTAATTTTTAATTTTCCCCTTTTAATCTGTGAGAGTCAACAGTGAAACATGGAACGGTTCAGCTGCAAAATACCTTAGTTCGAGAATGTTTGAGGAACGTTAAGTGATTGTTATGGACAGTGTCCGTTGCCTGTAATCTTGTTTTGAGCCTCACCCAAGACCACCCAAACAATTTGTCTTTGCAATTTAGGGTTGTTTTTAGGAGCGTAGGATGAATCCCACTTGTTTGAATTGTAATAATGTGCAAGCCTTTGCTTGGAGTGGAAGAATAATCTCAACTTTCCATCCTTCTCCGGCACAATAACACATCTTTAAGCAATAACCTATAATTAGAGAGTGATGAAGAATTTGCAGTAGATCTGTGTATTTACGGGGAATGCACAGTGTTTTGTGTTTACATTCTTTTATATATCTACTCGTAATTTTTACCACTACTAGATAATTACTTAACCCCAAAACATCATATATATTTTCTGAAAGCAGGGGCCCTGGGAAAAAAAATATTGGCTGTTGCATTTTTTTTATGTCACATGATATTTGCACAGTATTTTTTCAAATTATTTTTTTTTTCTTTTAAATACACTTTAACCTCTTGCTTCTGACAGTACGCATATATTTGACCTCACTGAATTTGGACCCCCGGGACCCGTTCAAACTATCGATTCTGGGTCACCTAATCACTGTGATTGGTTATCACAGTGATCAATTACTGTGAAGCCCGCCCCTGTGTTTTCTCTCTGAATGGGGAGGAAAGATACATTGTATCTCTTTCTCTCCTCGCAAAGAGAAAAATCAACAAAACTGCGTGTAAAATAATAATAAAAATAAAATAGAAAAATAAAGAAATAATACCTAGATCAAGGGTGACCTAGGTCAGTGCCAGGGTTAGTGTTTGGGTCAAGGTCAGAGTCAAAGGTCATGGTCAGTATATTTTGGGCAGGACGACGGTACTTAAAAATCTCCATAGACAATGTTTTAAAAGCCTTTACAGGTTACCAGTTTAACAATACAAAAGAGGTCTGCTGCTAGAATTATTGCTCTCACATTGATGTTCGCGCTGATACCTCACAAGTGTAATCACTGCTACGTATGTGTGCTGGACCTATGTATGCATTTGCATTAGTGCATTAGCACATGAGCACTGGGGGGTGGGGGCAATTTTGTATTTACCGTTTTTTACTGTCTCTTAATTTTTTTTATCAACTTTATTACTATCACGAGGGATAAAACACAAACCTTGTGATAGCATGAGCAGGGATAGGTACTCTTTACTCAGACATGTGGGTCTATTAGACCCCTAATCTCTCCTCTGCCCTCAAAAAGCATCTGATCAAACCAAGATCGCTTTACAAGCCGATAACAGCTTGTAAACAGCAAACTGAAACTGGAAGTGACAAAATCCTCACTGCTTCCGGTTTCAGAGACCATAGGGTTTCATAGACCATAGAGATGATTGGAAAATAAAAATTCATCCTTCATCTGCCACCCGATCACTGGTTTCTGTCCCAGGCTCCCCGATGGAAGAGGAGGCAGGACAGGGGGAGGAGAGGACCACCTTCCGCCATATGTAAAAGGGATCCAGTGGTGGTATAGCCACTCAAATCACTTTTACATTGAATAGCATCACTGGCTGTAAAAAAAAAGTGTCTTGATTGCAGCTGTAGCCATGACCCTGGTAAAACCACTGAATCCCAAAGACGTACGGGCACATTCATTGGCTTCCTCTGTGGTATCCTCCCATGAAATCCATTCTTGTTTAGTGTTTTACGTATCGTAGATTCGCTAACAGGGATGTTAGCATATGCCAGAGACTTTTGTAAGTCTTTAGCTGACACTCTAGGATTCTTCTTCACCTCATTGAGCAGTCTGCGCTGTGCTCTTGCAGTCATCTTTATAGGACGGCCACTCCTAGGGAGAGTAGCAGCAGTGCTGAACTTTCTTCATTCATAGACAATTTGTCTTACCGTGGACTGATGAACAGCAAGGCTTTTGGAGATACTTTTATAACCCTTTCCAGCTTTATGCAAGTCAACAATTCTTAATCGTAGGTCTTCTGAGAGCTCTTTTGTGTGAGGCATCATTCACATCAGGCAGTACGTCTTGTGAAAAGCAAACCCAGAACTGGTGTGTGTTTTTTATAGGGCAGGGCAGGTCACTCCAATTAGCTCTTGGAGATGTCATTAGTCTAGGGGTACACATACTTTTTCCACCTGCACTGTGAATGTTTACATGGTGTGTTCAATAAAAACATGGTAACATTTAATTCTTTGTGTGTTATTAGTTTAAAGTGGAAGTAAACCCTCCTATCGTTTTCAGCCATGGAAGCGGACATCTTAGCCTCTGTTTAATCTGCAGCTGCCATGATGCTGTACATGTGATCCGTTATAAAACCAGCCATTGGATGGTTTGACAGTTTGGTTGAGAGCACAAGCAAATGTGACAGCTAGCACTTCCGGCATGCCGGGAATGTTAACTGTTTTTTGTAACTATCAAATTGAAGGGTTTACTTCCGCTTTAAGCAAACTGTGAGAGTCTATTGTGACTTAGATGAAGATCAGATCACATTTTGGGCCAGATCCTCAAACGAATTACGCCGGTGTATCTATGGATCCACAAAACAAGATACGACAGAATTTACTCTGGCTGCTAGGTGGCGTTTCCATCAAATTCCGCGTCGAGTATGCAAATTACCGTATTTATCGGCGTATACCACGCACTTTTTTGCCCTGATACCCGTTTTCCCGCGCTCACGTCCTGGACATACAGGATGTGAGCGCGAGAGTAGCCAAGCCTGCCCGACTATACACGAGTGTACTGCGCTCGGTATATGCCGGCGCAGTATTCAAACTCGGCGCGGGAAAGCGGGGATCGAGCGGGAAGGACGCCGGACCCGACGAAGAGGACACCCGAAGCCGCAGACGGACCTGACGAGGCCGCCGATAGACGCTGCGCAAGACACCAAAACTGTAAGTACTAAAATGTTTTTTTACAGGAATGTCGGGTCCACTTTAGGGGTGCGCGCTATACGCCGGAGCGCGCAACACCCCGATAAATACGGTAGCTAGATACGGCGATCCACAAACGTACGTCTGGCCGGCGCATTTTTTTACGTCGTTTGCGTTCGGCTTTTTCCGGCGTATAGTTACCCCTGCTATATGAGGCGTATCCTATGTTAAGTATGGCCGTCGTTCCCGCGTCAAATTTTGAAAATGTTACGTCGTTTGCGTAAGTCGTTTGCGAATAGGGCTTTGCGTAGAATGACATCACCGTTGTAAGCATTGGCTTGTTCCGGTTTAATTTCGAGCATGCGCACTGGGATGCCCGAGGTCCGCGGACCGTTTTCATCGGACATGTCCGGTGGTGTGTACGAGGCCTTATAGATCTTTAATTTCTTTGTAAATGGGCAAACTTACAAAATCAGCAGGGGATCTAATACTTATTTTCCCCACTGTATAATCTATCTATCTATCTATCTATCTATCTATCTAGTTAGATATAGATCAAACAATAATAACACTGACCAACATCCATTATACTTCCTCTTTAGTACATATGAATGGAAAATGCATTCTTCTATCCAAGCAAATGGTACAAGCAACCCACACATCACTGGACTTGCTGTAAAAAGCGGCTCACATTTGTCTACATGATCGATGTTTATGAAGCTCAGTGAAGCATGTTTATATATTAGCACCACTGCCAATTTCTACATAGTGTGGTGCCAGAAGCTGACTGTATGCAGTATGTTGCTATATTGAAATTTAGCCTGACCAGGACACAGGAGCTGACATCCACCACACACACAGTCTCTAGACACACAGATCCTGACAAACTGTAAGTTCAGGCCCAGACTAACGTGGCACAATTGGGAGAAGGTAGTTCTCACTTAAAGGGACACTAAAGGAATTTTTTTTTTTAGCTAAATAGCTTCCTTTACCTTGCTGCAGTCCTGGTTTCATGTCCTCATTGTTCGTTTTTGCTTTGATGTTGCTGTAAATCCTCTCTGTTTTGGACACTTCCTGGTTGCCTGTTTCCTGATAACCACAGTACTGGGAGATTTCTCACGGTGGTCACTAATCAAGGAGGTGTGATTACTGTGTGTAAAACGAAACTGGATTGGTGCTGAGGAGTTTTAGACAAAGTATCACTGCTCTCTATTGGCTGACTGCCCTCTAGTGGCTCTCTGTACATCAGAGAACCAGCAAACAACAGCAAAAACGAAACTACACTGCAGGCACATTATATGATTGTTTTTTTATCAATTTTTAATCATTTTTAAAAGGAATCAGTTAACTATTATGTCTCTATGCCCTGTAAACAGTCATTTCAGCTAAAAAATTTTTTTCCTTTAGTGACCCTTTAAGTACTTGTAATGGAGAGAGATTAATCTGTTTTTTATATTTGTGCCGAACTGAGGAATGTTTGGTTTTCTGCTATGAAAAGTAGTGTGTAATATGCATCTCTGACGTTATTCTTGAATGAGTTATAAATATTTGTGTTATTCCTATTGTCAACCACTGTCTTATATATGAGTTGTCCACATTTTAGGCATGTTTTAACCTGCCTGGCGGTATTCCCGAGTCTGACTCGGGGTTAGATTTTCCTGCTGCGAGCGGTAACCCAGAGTCAGACTCGGGCTTGCCTCGCTAGATCCACAGGCACTGTTTACTTACCTTTTCCCTGGATCCAGCGATGCCACCGCGCTGTGTGAGCGAGCGGGACCTCGCTTGATTCACACAGTGTCCTCCTGTGCCGCCGATCTCCGTTCCCTGCGACGTTACAACGCACGGGGACGGAGAATGGTGCCAAATTCAAAAAAGTAAACAAACACATTACATACAGTATACTGTAATCTTATAGATTACAGTACTGTATGTAAAAAAAACACACCCCCCCTTTGTCCCTAGTGGTCTGTCCAGTGTCCTGCATGTTATTTTATATAATAAAAAGGTTTCTTTCTGCCTGCAAACTGTAGATTGTCCATAGCAACCAAAAGTGTCCCTTTATGTCAAAAATAGTTTTAGATCAGCTAAAAAACAGCGATAATAAATTATAATCACTTGCAGAATTGTGCGATAGCGATTTGTGGGGAAATTCGTCATAAAAAAAAAAAAATAATGACAGCGACAATTCTGCAACAGAGCAAATTTCAGTGATTTTGATTTGATTACATTATTGAATAATTTTTATTAATATATATAATTATTTATTATATTATAATTTATAATTTTGTTTTTAAAAAAATGTCATACCCGGGATGCCTATTAGAATCTGGTTTGGTCAGATTTAAGTGAGTTATTTCTAAAAATTACAGGCCTACAGTATAAAACGCCAAATTTCCTTGCAAATAATGGTACCGCTTTCAGCATGTTTTTTCTGAAAGAATCATACCGCCAGGGAGGTTAATGCACCGTTGCACCTCCATGCATGTGTGTTTTCCTCCGGTAAAATGTTTTTGCTTTAAAAATATATGCACTAAAAACATTAAAACACACTAAAAATGCATTCATATCATATCTCCTTCTCTGGTGGGAATGGTCGGTTATAAAAACCCTGTCTGATTTTTGAACAGCACTTGGTGTCCCCTGTACCCCTCTAGCCATGTTTTTTCACGAGTCGATATAAAAAGACCATAAGGGCTGGTTCACACCAGATGCGGTGGGACTGTGTTTGGCGGCTATTCCAGTGCAGTCCAACCACCTGTACAAGGAAAAAGGCTCCTAGGGTATCCACAAAGAATTTGCTCCCATATGCGGGCCGGCGTAACGTAAATCTGCCGGCGTAAGCCCGCGGAATTCAAAGTAGGCTTGGAGTGGGCGTGTTGTATGGTAATCTGGTATGACCCCCACGTAATTGACGATTACTGGGACGTATCCCAGTGCGCATGCGCAAAATCACGTCGCAAATAGTCAATGCTTTCGACGTGAACGTAACTTACGCAATTTTACTGTGTTTTGTTGAGCACTTTAATTTGGTGTGTATTTTTTATATCAATATTTATGCCAGTGAATTTCACAATTGATTGGTTGTCACCACCCAAGCAGATCATTATCACCTGTCGGTATACTGACTCTTTGGGTTATTGAGCGCCGTATTCCGTTGTTTTTATTTTGTCGTTATTACTTTGGTATCTTGAGTATTAATACTGGCAGCTCTATATATTCAACGTATATATATATGTTTATTTAATTCACTTATTGTATTAGCGCAGTGTTTTCTTTCTTTTCCTCTTATAGGAAAGAAAAACCCTTTTTTTGTAACTTACGCAAAGCCCTATTCGCAAACGATTTACGCAAACGACGTAAAATTTGACGCTGTCCCGTCGTCCATACCTAACATTGCGTACACCTCATAGAGGCAGGGGTAACGTTACGCCGAAAAAAGCCTTACATAAACGACTTAAAAAAATGCGCCGGGCGGACGTACGTTTGAGAATCGGCGTATCTAGCTAATTTGCATACTCTACACGGAAATCAACGGGAGCGCCACCTAGCGGCCAGCGTAAATATGCACCTAAGATCCGACGGCGTACTAAGACGTACGTCAGTCAGATCTAGCCCACATTCAGTCGTATCTTGTTTTGTGGATACAAAACAAAGATACGACGGCGCATCGTAGAACTTACGCGGCGTATCAATAGATACGCCGCCATAAGTTCTTTGTGGATCTGGCCCCTTGTCTCCTATGTGCCCAGTTCATACCACTGAATTGCAGTGGTGTGCAGGCATGATGAGTTATAAAAAAAACTACAGCGTCCTCGCTTCGGCAGGACATATACTAAAATTGGAACGATACAGAGAAGATTAGCATGGCCCCTGCGCAAGGATGACACGCAAATTCGTGAAGCGTTCCATATTTTTACATGGTCTGCGTGGTTCGCTTTCAAGGCCTCCCCAGAGTATGACTCACTGTCAACCCCCTGAAATACTCATTAACTAGCGGATGCCAAGGTCTCGGGTACTGACCAGAACTGCCCGAATAGATACTATAATCCTGCAGCAGTCACCAACTGCTTCCCCTTACCACACCCACATCTTCCCTTCTTTTTTTTCTCCCCTCTTTTCTTTTTTCTCCAAAGCTCTATAAACTACATGTTGTGCCATGTTTAAACGGCACCCTTCAATAATAGTGTTGAATGTTAAATCTTACCTTAATAATAGTAACTGTCCAGTGCCTTCATGGGCAAACAGGTAAACACAATTTGCCTCGCATTTGTTTTGACATGGAATGGACCTTTATAGGTGTACCAATAGAATCAAATGTAATATTTTCTTTACACTGTCATTCTATGTAACACTGCTTGACATGTCTATTTTATATTGCCTTATGTATCGCAATTTTTGGCCTTAATAAACTTTTGATGTTTAAAAAAAAAAAAAAAAAAAATACAGCATGGAATACTTTATTTTCAACACAACGCAGTGCAAGGCAATCCATTGCTCTGAACTGCTTGGCCAAAAATTTAACTTTATGAGATGTGTGTGACATTTCAATAAAGTTCTTTAAAAAAAAAGAGGAAACAGTGAGATATGCCGAGCTCGGCTCATCACCTCAGTTGGTGTGTACTCGCCCTAATGCTTACCTTTAGAACGTGGTTAAACGCCTCATCCCATATTTGTGGACGTTCCTAATGTAGGGTAATAGTTTACTCAGATTAATCAGATTAAGGGGAAATGAAGAGAGAACATATTGGCTTCAAGATCGATATAATACTTTCTATTGTATCTGGGTGGCCAGTTATACTTCAAGTTCACAGAAAGATATGAGGAACCCCGGTCACCAAGAACAGCTGACCGGTACAATCCATAGGTGTCATGGTCAAACGTTGGACAGGCATTTGTTTGTTTGACTCTTTCTTGGGTATCAAAAATGAAAGACACCAAGGCAGGTGATATGGAGGGGCTGTGGAGAGAAGCTTGTTATGAAGCTGAGTGGGCCTCCCTATGTAAATTAGGTGGTACTTGACCATTTTTCGCCTTTGCTTTTAAAGTTTTTGAATGGTTTAATTTATGTCTTCAAGTGGAGTAAGATAAACAGTAGCATATAGTAGAGATTAAGCCAATAATTGCACAGTGTTGTAACTGTGTCCAGTTACTTAAGTTGTTTGTATCTAGATGCCGCTACATGCCTCTGTGTAACATACACCATAGGATAGTGAGTGATTGCTACTCACCATAATAAATCATAGACACATTTAATTGAACAGTTTAGCTGTACAAAGGCCTTGACTCACTGGTACTTGGCAGCACTCCCCATCCACTGTCTCAGCCAACAAAAATATCCTCTGCTTACAAGTTAGGGGTGATCATGTGACCTCGTCCCATGTGATAGTACCTGGGTCTAGCATCCAATCAATAGACCCAAATACTGTTGCATTATTAATAGAGCATCATTGCTCCCCCCCATCATTCAAGGTCATTCACCTAGAAGGATTATAAAATTGGGCCAGGCATTGCACAGTGTCTCTGCACCATTTTCAAGATTGTCTGAATGAAATTAAATAGGTTCAGGGCTGGACTGGGACAAAAATTTGGCCCTGGACTTCATCTGGACTGGCCCACTTTGACCCCCAGCCACCCAAGCCCCCTCTCCCCCTTCACTAGCCACTAGCCGTTCTACTTTATTAAAGTAGAACGGCTGGTACTGGTACTCTTATAGGCAGTACCATTGGGGAAGCTAGACATTATTTCACCCGGGGCAAGGAATCAGTTTGGTGCTCCCCCTTATGGGACAATATTAGGCAGAAGTGAGAAACTCCCAGGCCATAGCTGTTGAGTCAGCTGTCTGTCCCCTCCCCCATGCTCCTCTGTCGTCCCCCCTGTTCCTCCCCCTGCTTCTCTGTTCCCCCCAGGTGAGCGCTGCGGGGAGGGAGAGACAGAGGAGCGGAGGAGGGCAGTGGTCCGCTGTCACTGAAGCCGGCCCACTGAACCATCGGCCCACCGGGAAACTCCCTGTAGTCCCAATGGCCAGTCCATCCCTGAATAGGCCCAGTGCTGTTGCGGATGAGAAGTGGTGGCAATAAGTGAAAAGTGAAACAAAAATGTTAAAGGAGAGAGAGATTCTTTGTTTTATCAATAAATGTTTTCTACATTGCAAAGGATTCCTACAAAACAATGGGTTAACTAAAGAGACAGAAAAGCAAATGAAACTTGCTTTTTGGCTCCCTTTGTCTGATTGAAACCTCAAAGGCGAAGTTGGTTCTGTTGACAATTCAGTAGACATCGGGCTATTTTTAGCACAGGAGAAAGTGATAGAGTTCTTCACATGCAAAAAGCACACTACAGCTCCATCTACTGGCTGAATAAAAGACTACATAACATTAATATTCAATATTTCATTTCACTAACTAAAGCTTTTATTTTAAATTATATATTTGAAACCATGATTATTATTAATAAAGAAAGAAAGTAGGTTTAAAAAAACATGCATTTACCAAGCTTGAATGACGATACCTTCTTTATAGCCCCAATTCAGTACAGCCTAAACCTTGGTAACAAACACAGGCAATAATTCTAACCTGGAAAGGCGTATTCTAACATATAAATGTTTTTGAATATATAGAGCCTCTGCTAGCTGACCTTTCTCTAATAGCTTTCAGCACATGAACCCAGTTGTATAGTAGAGTAGACCATCTGGGCAGCAAAAAGGTTAATTAACTTGTGGTCACATGCCAAACCAGAAACATCCAAAAACCTAAAAAGAGCCCAAAAAAGTACGGCCAAGGTAGTGTGTATATAAATTCTCTTTATACAGAGGAAGCCGCCAAGAGCATTCACGTCCCCAGTTTCTAAAAGAAGCAGTAAAAACAAGCAGCAGTATAAAAAAATGTGAGAGGCATAAATGCTACAAAAGAGATATATATTTGGCAGATTTAATTATTTATAAATAGTTTACTTGTAGGTGGAGCAGTGCTCCAACACTCAAGACCAATATAATTTTTTTTTTTTTTAATAACGCCATTTATATCACCTGCTCCTGTATGGACACGGAGCACAAGAACAGTTTCTGTGGTGAGGGGATAATCTGTGTTCTTGGCTCTTATCAGCTTGTAGATACAATATAAGTAACTTCTCACTCAGGATGAGGAATGTCCAGTAGATCTTAGCAGTATGTGATTGTTTGCATTGGTTTGTCAATTATCTTATTACCTGTTTTTCCTATTGTCTAATTATTATTACCGTATATACTCGAGTATAAGCCGACCCGAGTATAAGCCGAGGACCTAATTTTACCACAAAAAAATGGGAAAACTTATTGCCTCGAGTATAAGCCTAGGGTGAGAATGCAGCAGCTACTGTAAGCGGAAAAGAGTGTCAACTGCCCATTTGCATGCCTCACTGTGCCCATTTCAACCTCACTGTGCCAATTGTCACTGTGCCCATCCTCACTGTGCCAATTCTCACTGTGCCCATCCTCACTGTGCCCATCCTCACTGTGCCCATCGTCACTGTGCCCATCATCACTGTGCCCATTGAGAGGCTGCGGGCATCCATTCAATGTTTAAAACTCCCGGTCTCCTCCTGGTCCCTTCCGTGATAGGCGTTTCTCAGCTGACACAGTTACGCCTATCACGGACGTTCTCTCATATTCAAACTCAGTTTCTCAGCAGACACTGTTCAGTGTTCCTCCAATCACGGACATCCGAGGATGAAAAGGTGTCCGTGATTGGCGGAACACTGAACACAGTGTCTGCTGGGATCCGTGAGGATGAGAGAACGTTCGTGATAGGTGTTTTTCAGCAGACAGAGTTCCGCCTATCACGGAAGGGACAAGAAGAGACCGCAAGTTTTAAACGATGGACGCCCACAGCCTCTCAATATTTCCAGGTACACTGACTCGAGTATAAGAAAAAGGGCTGAAAATCTTGGCTTATACTCGAGTATATACCGTATTATTATTATTATTATTATTAATAATGTTATTCAGGTTTTATTAGCACCAACAGTTTGCGCAGCGCTTTACAAAATTACAGTACAGTTACAATACAATTCAAGACAAGAGAGTAAGGAGAGCCCTGCTCACAAGAGCTTACAATCTACAGTAAATAGGAAGGGAAGGTGATACATAGGGTACATAGGGTAGTAATTGTGTGGGTATGTATTGTTTGAGAATTTAAATCCCTTTTGTTAGATAGAGATGGGATAGGCTACCCTAAAGGTATGAGTTTTCAGGGAATATATTGACATACACAAGCCATCATCTGCTAGTGGAAGGCATCTAAACCAAAGTCATGTGGTGGAAAGCCTAGAAAAAGCATAAAACGTTCCTTAAAATAAAAAAAGCTAGCCAACTTTTTTTTTAAGTTTGAAAAGAGTGAAGAAAGGGTCAGATTGTCTGCTTTCCCACTGGGGACATTTTGTCCGACTTCCTGTCTCATCTGTGCAACAGGAAGCATACAGTTATCTTTCTAAAGTGAGAGGAAATCTTGTCTTCTCAATTGTCATCGAAACAGGTGTCTCCACTGCAGGATTTCTCCACTTCCGCCATTTTGGCCACCATAACATTTTAGATTGCCCTATTCTGCTCTGGTGTCAACAGTTACCTAACCAAAATGGGGAAGTTGGCAGTGGGGTGGTAAGCTTTTTTCACTCTGGTTAAAAAAAAAACTGTGTCCTGTTAAAGCTGACTGGACAGGTGCAGGGTGCATGTAGCATTGAGGAATCAAGTGAAGAGAACTTTGAGAAGATGTCAACTTTTAGGTCAAGGGATCTAGACAAGGTGGCTAAGTGTACAGTGTCTGAACGTACAGTCACCCTTGAAAGCATACCCTCACCCTCTAGAGGCACTGTAACTCCCTGGACTTCCTCCTCCAAAATGGCACTCACATATTGTTTTTGCATTTTTGTTGTTCAACCCCTTCCCACCACTGTTATTCTTGTCAAGATAATAAGGATGTGTCCCTGCTCCCAAAGCCTCTTGTGATTGCCCTGTAACATATTCCAGGAGGCTGCGAAAGTGGGAATACACCAACCTGTAGGTAGAGATGGGCAGGCTGTATGAACCCAGAAGTGTCAGCCGGTTTCTAATGAATCCCAGGAGGCTGCGGAAGTGGGAATACATCAACCTGTGGGCAGAACCGGCTAGGCTGTATGAACCCATAAGTGGCAGCCAGCTTCTAATGAATGGGAAGGGGCCAAGATGGTGGCGCAGGTCCCAGACACCTGATCAGTGAAACTTAGCAGGATGCTGAATACTCTATGCCAGAGGTCTCCAAAATTTCTAAGCAAAGGGCCAGTTTACTGTCCTTCAGAGTTTTGTGAGGGCCGGACAGTGGTCAGTAGGAGTCAAAAAGGTCCTGACATCAGTGGGATAAATGAATGCCCTATTGCTTCAGTGGGAGTAATTGTGCCCCGTCATTGGGTCCCATTGTTGGTATCATTGAGAGAAACTGAGCCCTGTTGTTGGTGTCATTGTGAGGAATTGTCCCCCATCCTTTGTGTCATTGTGAGGAATTGTGTCCCATCGTTGGTGTCATTGGGCCCCTTTGTTGGTGTCATTGGGCCCCATTGTTGGTGTCATAGGAGAAACTATGCCCCATTGTTGGTATCTGTGGATGAAATAGTGCCCCAAGGGCCAGATAAAAGTAAGAAAATCTGGCCCCCGGGCTGTAGTTTGGAGACCGCTGCTCTAGACTGATGTATATCTAAATCAAGGACAGTGCTGCACAACATATAGGGGATGGTGGGTGGTTTAAAAATATAGAGGGGCGAGTGAGGTTCCTCTTTATAGTGGTGCTCAGCTCCCACGACCCATGTTTTTTCCTTCTTACCCATAGAGCAGCATTCTCTTTGAAAACATATACTCATCTCCACACCAAATCCAGTGCTTTTCCACTGTGATTCGCGGTTCGGGTACCATAAAGTAGGTTGCGCCACCATCTTGGTCCTCTTCACCTGGCTGCCTCTTCAAGGGGCAGGCAGCCATCTCCGATGACATTAAAAGCCCATCTGCCAGTTGCCCTTTGTGCTGATTCTGCAGCCTCCTGGGAGATGTGATGTAAATATCCCAGGAGTCTGCAGAACCAGGTACACATGATTATTGACTAGGCGGCAGGGGGTAGAGCTAAAAATAAAAAAGTTTAACACTTGCAGCAATTTTTCCTGGGGAGGGGAGAATGTTAAAGAAAAACAAACTCCCCTTTGGGATTTAAAGTAGAACAATAGGCAAAACATTTTATTTTTCATTTTGAATAGAGTAAGGGAGGGTTAGAACCCTTGTTGGTTATTTTTTTTGCCATCTGTGCCCCATTGGGGAGGCTAACTTTCATGTCCTGCCCCATAGCAAAAACTAAAAGTCGGGAGAAATCCCTGCAAATTAAGGGAATTCCTTGGAAACCCACAGGCCACCAGAACTAGTATTCCCATTGGAAGATTTTCACTTCCAATGCTAATGGTAAACAGGACAAGTAGAGAGGGTGAATCTCCCTAAGAGGGGCACAGACAGCAATAAAAACTGATAGGTGTTCAATCCTTCTCCACTGTAGCTAAATTTAAAGAAAAAGTTGTCCCTTTAGTTATGCCTTAAAGTTTCATTTTAAGCTACCCTATTGTATATTGTACTGCTACTAGGCCTTGTGATTGAAAGTGTTTTACTGTATATAACTTTTTATGTTTCCCAGAGCAACCAATAAATGTGTCCTTTGCATATTATAAGCTGTGCTGGAAGAAGGAAAGGAGAAGCTGGTTACTATGGGAAACCACGAGCGTTCCTTTACCCTACAACAGTTATCATGGCATAATGAGGGTTACGCGACTTTCCAGCTAGCGGGGCGAGTGTCTCCTAGCACAAAAGGTTTAAGCGCATACATTAAGATGATTTACTTATTATAAGGTGCGAGGAGTGATTTTTACTATGTCTTTATTAGAAGCAACGCAACTCTAAATCTTTACTATGGAAAAACATTGTTGGAGCCATCAGCCAGGAATAGAACGCTAAGCCCAGCGCAGTAAATTCGAACTAAAACAGGCAGCCATACAAAATAAACAGAGAATAAAACGAGTATATGGATGTGAATGCACAAGACATAAAGAGCGCAGTCCTGTAACGCGTCCATTTTCGGCGCGGTAAATTCCTTCATTCCTGGGCCTGGCTCCTGACATACCACTTAAATACTATTCTGTGCTACTGCAGGCTGTTGTGTCTGGTCAACAGAATAAATACTACCAGGCAGGCACGGCTAGGTCTGATTTAGCAGTGAGGTTATTGCTCCCCCGGCTCCTCAGCTATTCAAGGCCAGGGCCACCTTAGAAGATTGAGTATCCAATGCTCAGGCCGGTTCTGTAAACAAGCCGGCTATTGCTGCATCTCACAGGAAGCAAGCTGTCACTAGGTTTTAACATTAAAGTGATATTAAACCCTCAGCTTTTAAGAACTTTCAGCAGCTAATTTAATCCCTTACTGAATGCAGCTTCTTTTTTGATTAATCCTTGCCTATGTTCCAGTATAAACTGGTGTCATGGCTGCTGCCCTAGGTTTCAAGGTGGCTCCTTTCTCTTGCAGCACCTTCTGGAGCCATCCTTGCATGCAGGGACTAGATTTGTGTAATTTTCCTATACCAGACATGTCCAAAGTCTGGCCCGTGGGCCATTTGCAGTCCACATTCCGGTTTGATGTGGAATTTGCATATATATCCATTTGTGGCCCGCCAAATATATCGATCTGTGGCCCCCAAAGCTTGAGCGTGTTATGTTTTTTATGCTGTTAATATATCTTTCTTCTTTAGCCTGACAAATCCCGAGCGCCGCGCTCATTGTTAGTATGAGCTGGGACGTGTGGCTGGGCGTGTTCAGAAGTCGATGTGCCGGAGCTGCTATGAAGATGACAGCGCGACGAGCCAATCACAGACACTGTGACTATTCCCGATCTGTGGACTGCAGATGCAGAGATCGAGGAAATGTCACAGTGCTTGTGATTCGCAGTGGTGCTGCGCACTGTCAGCTTCCTTGGAGGCTCGGGCACATAGACTTGTGAACACGCCCCAGCTCATCCTAAGAATGAGCGCGGCGCTCAGGGTTTTGTCAAGCTAAAGAAGATAAATACATTAACAGCAAAAAAAACATAAGACGCTCAAGCTTTTTGGGGCCACAGATGGATATACTTAGGGGGCCACATCAAACCGGAAGGCGGTTCCTTTTCTTTTGAGAGAGATAGATATTGAGATAGAGAGATGGAGATGTATACTGTATACTTTACCAAAAACATGTTGCAGAATACATATTGGTTTAAACTGATGAAGAAATTCTATTTTTTACATTTGTATTGGATATGTTTTATAGCAGAAAGTAAAAAATATTTTCTTTTTTAAAATTGCCTGCGTTTTTTCTTAATAGAGCAAAAAATTAAAACCCAGACCCAAGGTCAAATACCACCAAAAGAAAGCTCTATTTGTGGGGAAAAATGGACACACTTTTTATTTGTGTACAATGTCGTACTACATCACAATTGTCAGTTAAAGTAACACAGTGCTGTATCACAAAAAATGGCCTGGTCATGAAGGGGGGTAAACCTTCCGCAGCTGAACTGGTTAAGAGGTTTCGGTTCCTGGGAGGTGGGGCGGGGCTTAAGATCACATGCTCCTGTCCGGTCACGTGATCTCATGTGTCAGTCGGCGGTTGCAGGGGAGAGGAGGGAGCAATGACAACAAAGCTTATGGGTGACGTCACTTTGCCTAAACCTCGTTTTTAAGCACTCTCTCCTCTCCCCTGCAGCTGATGACAGAAACGAGATCACGTGTCGGGCTGAAAATAGGTAATATATCTTTCTTACAAAGGTTAATCCGCATAGGTGTTAGGACAGGGGAGGGAGCATTTTTAAGAGTAGTTAGGTTTAGGTTGGAATTCTACTTCACTGTCTGACATTTCAATAAAGTTTGTTTAAAAAAAAAAAGAAAGAAACTAAAAAGTCAACTTTGTACTTGGGTTGCTACCTTTTCTTCAAGCCAAACCTAGTAATGCGGTGCGCATAGTGTGCCGCAGCGAATGGTGGGTGTTGCCAGATTACTCTTAGTGACATCATCACCCTGCCTTGCAGTGATGCCAAACCTGGCCGCTGCAGCTCTCAGATGGGAACAGATTTGTGTGTGACTATCCTAGTTACTTGTGGAGCCACAGCCTGGTCGGAATTCAAAACCTGGACTGTCTTGGTGAATCCCGTACAGGTGGTAACCCTACTTTGTGCTGCGATTGGCATATCGGCACTGCTGTCATCCTGCGGCTGCATTCTAACTCAACCACTGGTATGGATTAGCGCTTAGTGGGGTCTGCAGAGAGGTTCTGGGACCTGCAGTTCTGCCTTGCGGGTGTGCCAGGATCCTAGCACTGGTGCAAAAGCAGATAAGACCGCCACATATTTTAGAAGTTCAGCTACACCCAAATTTTACTCATAATATGTGTCCCTGAAATAGGAATCTGGCAAACAATAAAGTGACAAGACTTTCAAAAATAGTTTTTTTTACTCTTTGCACGGAAATGACTTATTGGCTGATTGGTGGACGTGTGATGTTACTGCAGAATACAGGAAAATGCCTCTCAGCAGTCACAAGCTTTAAATTTTAAACAGTAAACTTCAGCAGTAAAACAAATCTTTACATCGGAGGTGTGCCAGACAATGTGTGAGGGCCCTGGCCTTAGATGTGAAGATTTGGGTCTCGTCACACTTACAAAACGCTCTGCTCTCCAATTAGTACCTAACTTGTGGCTTGCATTGGAATTTCTATTGTTTTCTATGTTACCAAAATATCTCTGCAAGAAAAAAAGTTTATATTTAGTCTGAAAGGACCGATTTACTAAAACTGGAGAGTGCAAAATCTGGTGCAGCTCTGCATAGAAACCTCTAAATAAAGTATAAAGTATATAAATAAGGTAATCATTACTAGTTTAAAGCATAAAATAATGTAACTGTTTCTTTTCATTGTTGACAACATTTCCTCAATTGCGGTTGCTTTGAATCCTACTTGGGGGAGATAACGCGGACAATACTCCATCAAGCTTGTCCTAGAACAAGGGGACCACAAAAGAGGAGGGACTATATAGGAGGAGATATCCTCAGCGGCTGGCATCCATACTAGCTATATGTTTTCCATCGCACACTTGGAATAACCCTACGTGTTTTTTATATAAAAAAAAAATTGTAACTTACATACCATAAATATTTATCAGATACATTTATAGCACCATAAAACACAATTACAGCACATTATATAAAACCTTTCAGACAGACCTTTACATGTGCTGTCTTGAGGAGCGCTGCAGGATTTCAATTCGTGGCGGCGTAATTTGTTACCAATGGTTTGTTTGGTGACTGTGGTCCCAACTGCCTTGAGATCATTCTCCTCTCGTGTAGTTCTGGGCTGATCTCTCCCTTTTCTCATGATCATCCTCACCCCAGGAGGCAAAATCTTGAATGGAGCTCCATGGAATGATGGGTGATTGAGGGTTATTGTGTATCTCTTCCATCTCCAAATAAAGCCTCGTACACACGGCCGAAGAACTCGACGGGCGAAACACATCGTTTTCCTCGTCGAGTTCCTTGTTAGGCTGTCGAGGAACTTGACAAGGTAAGTTTCTCCATTCCCGTCGGGGAAATAGAGAACTTGTTCTCTTTTTGGCTCATCGAGTTTCTCGGCAGTTTCCTCGACGAAAATGTACACACGACCGGTTTCCTCGGCAAAAAAATATCTCCCAGCAAATATCTCCCAGCCTTGTGTGTATGAGGCTTCACCGATCCAACAGTTGTCTTCTCACCAAGCTTCTTGCTGATGGTCTTGTAGCCCATTCCAGCCTTGTGCAGGTCTACAATCTTGTCTCTGATGTCCTTTGACAGCTCTGTGGTCTTGCCCAAGATGGTGAGGTTTAAATGGAAGAATTTGATTCTGTGGACAGGTGTCTTTTATACACATAACAAGATGTCCTTAGGAGCACCTTGCTAAACTGACAGGACTAATCTGTGCACCACATGAGCACATACCAGCCAGTCTGTGGGAGCCAGAATTATTGTTGGTTGGTAGGGGATCAAATAATTATTTTACTCACTGAACTGCAACTCAATTTATAACATTTGCATCATATGTTTTTCTGCATTTTTGGTTTATATTCTGTCTCTATCATTTTAAATACACCTATGATAAAAATTATAGGCCCTCCATTTCTTTGTAAGTGGGCAAATTTACAAAATCTGCAGGGCATCAAATAAGTATCCCCCCCCCACACTGTATAGGCAGGCTGATTGTACCTAAGTTAATCAATCGATTGACTTGGGTACAACCAGCCTGTCTGATTTTTCCTCAAACAGCCATAGCCACTAGCAGTAACCATTGTATTCTGCCATCTGAGAATGCTCTCTGCACCCCCTGCTGGCAGAATACAGTAACACAGCGGGAAGCAAAATAATGACGTCCATTATAGTGTTACCTCTCAGAGCTGTTGATTTCCTTTAGGTGTTTGTAAACCTTTACATATATCCAGTGAAGTGAACAGCCTCAGATGTTACACAGAGATGAAACAAATCCTCCCACATAAGGCAGCCCATGCATGATTCATTTTTATTTTTTTATCCAACCATGAAAAACGCAGGTGCCCAGTTTATATTTCATGCTGTGTTACCAGTGACATGGCATTTATTCATTATCATAGGGGGAATATAACTTATTTAGTAGTATACTCAGGCACATCAGAATGATGGACCACCCTGTTTCTAAAAAAGTTATTTTCCAGCGAACGTGAAAAAAATGAGTAAATTGAAGGTTTGGCGAGAAAATTTATACAGAGGGCGTTTGGCGGCAAGAGCAGAAATGAAAGGTAACTGATACCTGGCCCGAGCCCCAATATACTTTAAATCTGACTCTTGATAGAATTCCAGTAATGAGTGAGACGTGCCCTGCTGAGTTTTATATACATTTCTCCACTAATAACGTTTAAATGGTTCCTAATAAATTTATTGCCTAGAACAATATACAGCACAAATGAACTACTCTTATTTCTCCCTTGTAAATAGTAGACTCAAAATTATAAAGTTTTAAAGGAGGATTGTTCCATTCATAATAATAGCATGCTTCCACTGTATTTTTATATCACTGTTCAGTAGAACAAATGGGTTTTATTCATTTTTGCGCTGATTTATTTGACTATTTTTTTCATTTATTAAAGAGCAACCCTATGCAGCAAGCAATGGACTTACCTGCAGTATGTTTGTCCTGGTGGGTAGCTGGAAGGTGTCTGAGATCTGGTCATCTATCCATCTGTTACAGGTTGGTCAGTACCCATCAGTGACATGGTCAGCTTTTTGGGTAACAATCAGAAGATCAGCTATGGGTTGATCCTAAAAGCCCATACACATGATCAGATTTTCCGACGGGAATTTTGTACGCTCCATCGGACAATTGTTGAAATTTACGCCAACAAATTTGGGGTAGCACGCTTTAAAATTTTCCGACAACAAATGTGTGTTGTCGGATTATCCAATTGTGTGTACGGAAGTCTGTCGAAAAAATAAAATCCAAAGTACAAACACAAATGCTTCGGAAGCAATGCTAACCATAACACATCATTAGCATAATTTGCCCAAAGGGTGGCACTAAAGAGCTGAAAAAAAACACATAGTTTCTTGTTTGTTGGCTGAAAATTCTTTGCCGTTGTATGCAAGACGAGTTCCTGGCCAACGCCCTTCAGGCCTTGTACACACGACCGAGTTTGGGATTTTTTTTTTGCCTAGGAAACCGGTCGTGTGTAAATTTTTCGACGAGGAAACTGTCGAGGATCCCGTCGAGCCAAAAAGAGAGCATGTCTTCTTTTTCCTCAACGGGAATGGAGAAACTTGCCTTGTCGAGTTCCTCGACAGCCTAACAAGGAACTCGACGAGGAAAACTATGTGTTTCGCCCGTCAAGTTCCTCGGTCGTGTGTACGAGGCTTCAGACAAAAGTCCTACACTTTGTCGGATGGAAATGTAACTATGTACTGTATATACCTCCTGTGATGCATTGTGAGCACAGGAGGTTGGCCACTCAGCATGGGTGCCATTTAGAGAATGCTTTGTAAATGTGAAGCATTCTTTGATTAGACGAGGCAGAGAGCATGACGTCACTGCCCCACCAAACAGTAGACCTTATGTGTTTAGTAAGCAGGAGTGCAGCCACTCGGGATGGGACTCAGAAACAAGTTGAGGTCATTGGAGATGCAGTGTCTACTTCAGTGATTTCCAGCTTGCTGGGGGATCAGCCAAGTGTAGTATATACATAGTTACATTGGTCCAAGCTGGACCAATAGCCATAGCTGGATTTGTTCTTTAAAGTTTATGTTTACCTTTACAGAAAATCTGAAAGGTGACCTTACGTTGGATCCCCTCCCCATCCCCCTGTACCAGAGTCCCGTGATCACCCGTTGGCAGACACCGGGATGCCACTTCACCTGTCTGGGGATTTGAAATCCCTTAATCTCTTATCTGCACAGCTTTTTTTCAGCGGGAACGTGGGGGATCGTAGTTTCTTCTTTTAGTCATTATGGAACCTCCAATGTATGTAATGGCAATGGATGTTGGGGTGTGCTCCGGGGTCTATTGATTCTGGCCGCCGGGGGATCTATTGTCACTGGAGGGGATATATTTTTGCGGGTGGGGGGGGATATTGTTGCTGGTGTTTTGTTTTTTTGTAGGGGGAGGGTTTTATGAGACCCCGATTGATGTCTTTGCAGACGAAATACGTTGGGTCTACATTCTTTCCAGGCCATTGCATCCTACATGCTGCCATTGTGTTTTCTTTATGACAAGCTCACTTTCCATGGATGTGATGTAAGTTTTCTACCTTGTTTTAATAAACACACCTTATACAGTTTTACGCTATGTGGAGGCTCTTTTTGCTTTTATGATCCATTGGAATCTTAATACAATTGAGTGAGTATCAACTTTGTACCATCGAGAGGCGGTGATGTGGGGTCTTCTGAACTGCTTCCATACCCAATACTTGGAGTATACATGCTTTGCTGATATAGCACTCTAGTAAGTGCAATATTCGTTTTCAGTGGTGGATACTCACATGTTGCTGGGGGAGGGGTCAATTGTTGAGGGAAAGGTCTATTGTTTCTGGCTGCTGGGAAATCTGTTGATGTTGCTGTGTCTATTGTTGCAGAGGTGGATCTATTGTTGCGGGAGTGTTATTTTGTAACGGGCAGTCCATTGTTGCTGGGGGGGTCTCGTTGCTGGGGTGGGGTCTATTGATGCTGGTTGCAGAGGATCTATTTTACTGCTTTTCTTGTTATCATTAACAAATTCCATATAAATTATTTAGCACCACAAAAAAGGTACTTGGTTCTGTACTCTCCAAAATGGACGGTGCTCAGAAGAGGGTTGGGGTAGGGGCAGAGACAAGGAGTTACTCAGAAGGAGGGATTTCCTGCATCTATTCTCTAAAGAAAAAAAGCCCTGGTAGGGAGCATGGCTGGAGTTGGATTTCACCTGAAAGAAGAGGCATCAATACAAGAAACTAAACCTACTGTATGTAAGTTATGTGCCTTGTACTGATTTTTCTGTTTTTTAATTTGGCTGAAATTAGGCTTTGATTAACGTCCATCTAGAACAGCCTTTCTCATCCTTTTAAACGCAGAGGAACCCTTGAAATAACTTTCCAGGCTTGGGGCAACCTCTGCTAAAAATAACTATATATACAACCCATGATACATTTGTGTCATGGTCAGTGGGAAAAATGGTCCTTAAAGGGGTGTTCCAGTAATTTTTAATATTTATTAAGTCAGCAGCTACAAAAAGTGTAGCTGCTGGCTTTTAACCTGCCTGGCGGTCTTCCCGTGTCTGACACGGGGTTAGATTTTCCTGCTGCGAGCGGTAACCCCGTGTCAGTCACGGGCTTGCCTCGCTAGATCCACAGGCACAAGTTACTTACCTTGTCCCTGGATCCAGCGATGCCACCGCGCTGTGTGAGCGAGTGGGACCTCGCTCGATTCACACAGTGCCTCCGTGTGACGCCGATCTCCGTTCCCTGCGACGTTACGACGCACGGGGACGGAGAACGGCGCCAAATTCAAAAAAGTAAACAAACACCTTACATACAGTATACTGTAATCTTATAGATTACAGTACTGTATGTAAAAAAAACACACCCCCCCTGTCCCTAGTGGTCTGTCCTGTGTCATGCATGTCATTTTATATAATAAAAACGTTTCTTTCTCCCTGCAAACTGTAGATTGTCCATAGCAACCAAAAGTGTCCCTTTATGTCAAAAATAGTTTTAGATCAGCTAAAAAACAGCGATAATAAATTATAATCACTTGCAGAATTGTGCGATAGCGATTTGTGGGGAAATTCGTCATAAAAAAAAAAAAATAATGACAGCAACAATTCTGCAACTGAGCAAATTTCAGTGATTTTGATTTGATTACATTATTGAATAATTGTTATTATAATTATATTATTATTTGTTATAATTATTTATAATTATTTATTATATTATAATTTATAATTTTGTTTTTAAAAAAATGTCATACCCGGGATGCCTATTAGAAGCTTGTTTGGTCAGATTTAAGTGAGTTATTTCTAAAAATTACAGACCTACAATATAAAACGCCAAATTTCCTTGCAAATAATTGTACCGCTTTTAGCATGTTTTTTCTGACAGAATCATACCGCCAGGGAGGTTAATAAACATACTCACCTGCTCCAAGTTCCAGCGACGCGCCGGCCAGGGCTCCGCTCCTCTCCCCCCCTCTCCGGCCGGCGTCTTCATTCTAAGTGTGGGCACCCGGCCGTGACAGCTGTCGGCTTCATGTCCGGGACCTGTCACGTGTCCCAGGCGATCGCCTACAGGGAGGGGCTGCCAAAAGGAGATATGACTATTCGCCTTAGCAGCCCCTCGGCGGAAGGAGGAAGTGGGACAGGAAGTCCCACTCCTCCTGAAGCCCCCACTCCCCCCCCCCCCAAAAAACGACATGCCAAATGTGGCATGTAAGGGGGCGAAGAGTGGATTAAGCGGAAGTTCCACTTTTGGGTGGAACTCCGCTTTAAGCCCTGTACACACGGCCCAGAATCTCTTCAGAAAAAAAAACGTTTTTCCTGACGAGATTTTTGGCAAGATTCTCTTCCTGGCTGAGTGTACACACGGGCCATTCAAAAGAACCGCCGTTCTTTTGAATGGCACAAATGTGGTAACGTCATCGACTATGACGAGCGTGCGCTCGTCACATTCAATGCCGTCGCCACCATCTTGCTTCATCCTACCTATGCCTTGGAAGCTACCGCGCATGCGTCAGAGTCATTTCGAGCATGTGCGGGTTTCAATGGAAAGGTAAGTATACACATGCTCGGGTTTTTCGGCAGGAAAACACTGCCGAGAAAATAGAGAGCAGGTTCTCTATTTTTCTTGTCGAGATTCTGGGCAGTTTTCTTGACGAGAAACCTCAAAGCCTCGTACACACGCACAGTTTAGTCGGCAAGAAAGCTCTGACAGCAACTTTCTTGCCGAGAAAACCGTGCGTGTATATGAGGCTTTACACTTGTTTTAATTGGAAAGAATTAACCCTTTAAAGAAAGCTAAACAGCTCAGTGTTATCAATGGGAACTTGTCTAAGAGGCAGGCATTTCTCATTGCTCAAGGAACCCCTAGAAAGCTCTGGAGGAACCCTGATTGAGAAACCATGCTCTAGAACTGCATATCCATCTAAAATTACCCCTGTCCATAAGGTGACCATGCTGCTGTGTGATTTCACTGCTGAACAAACACCATTGCCTCGTTGTTAAAGAAAGGGGAAAAATAACGACTGTACTGGCATGATCAACAAGTAACAAAACTGTTATAGGGGGGACTAAAAAACAATTGCATCCAGCTGTATCATTTTTGTCCATAGTTCCACTTTAATTGCTGTGGGTGCAGTTCTTGTTGTTTTTTGGAATTCAATTGCTGTCCTTGTTTGAACCAAGACCTAATGACAATGAGAAAGTTACAGTTTGAGAGTGTCCTTGAAGACAATATTGACTGACAAAGCTCTCACTTCTGAAATGTACTTATTGTATTCATTTTATAACGCTGATAGATTCTGCAAGCACATGCATAGAACAGTCACATCAATCCTTGCCCTTAAAGACATCAGAATGTAATGTCCCTGACATACCTCCACGCACATATTAGGACCAAGACATCAGCGCAGCAAAACATATACTTAGGTGATGATGTATTGAAGTATCAACGTGAGAAACTAAAATTATTTCCCTGCAGAAATCAGTCAGATTTAACCCTTAGGACAGGTTTGAATATAATAGGTGAATGTAGGGAAGGAACTACTCTTCTTAGCAATGACACTTAGATACATCAGGTCCTTTGCAACCTTGACAAGAAAGGCACCATTTTTGTAAAAAATAAATAAAAAGTATTTTTAGAATGTATTCTGCAATTTCCATATGTTCCGATGAAATCAGAAATAAGATGTTTCTTATTACCGCTGGCATGTCTTTGTTGCTGTTTTTCGTTTTTTATTTGACTGTATGAGTAATATATATCCTCTGACAGTTGTGTAGTTTGTGTAATCTCTTTGATGGGTACACATCTGCTACTTGTCGTGCTATTGAACACTTAGCTTTGTACCCGAATGTATGCAGTTGTATATATCTTTCTACGTGTTTGCTCTTTGGCAATGTGCCGCCACGCATGTTGCATGAGTTATGTATGAAGAACACTTGTCTCATCTATATATATATTTTTGCTGTTTTGAACAATCTTCCTTGTATGAAATGAAAACCTTCTTAAGATAAAATTTTATCTGGGGAAGATTTGGAGATTGACTAAAATCTAAAATGCATTTTTGTAATGGAAGGATTAATAACCTTCATCTGTGGGCCCCTTAAGAACCAGATGTTAAAACCCATGTTACAACGGTGGAATGAATGCATAAATGCAAAAGCCAGTGGATTCCTTTCTCTCCCCCCCCCCCACCTTCAGTGTCCACTCAAAAGCTCAAGTATGGCATGTTCATCTGCAGGTTAATCTGAATGAGCATAGATAACATTTAGAGCAGAAGACATCCTTTCTACACAGGTATTGGAGAATAAAAATCAAAATATTAGACCTGAACTCTGTCCAGATAACAATGTAATGAAGATATACAAGAGTTGAAAGGAATATCAGCATTAACGTGTACCTGTGCTTGGATCATGTGCACTAACGTATTTACAGATTCTGAACAGGCGGTAAAAAAAATAGCGTTATTCATCCATGTATCAATAAGCAGTGTGGAGAAATGTATTTTCAAAGTTCGCAACACTGACAGATGTTTTTAATTTGTTAAAAAACAATTGAAACCTACTTCAGTCTTTCTTTTGATCTTAGAGAATGAATACCATCACTTGAAAAGCAGCATGAATGGTCAGGGATGGCTGTAATAGTTTATTGTCCATAGTTTGGCACAGATGTACTTTAGGTTCTCTACAGAAGTCTCAAGTAAACTCCATAGTTAAACTCTTGGAAGTATAAAATGGTATGCATTCAAAAGTCTTGTTGTGAGAGGTAGGAGCCTGACATTTGTAGTTTTCAGCACCAGTCTCACATGTCTCTTGGGCATAAAGTCTAGGAAAATCGCCTCAACAGGACACAGACTGCAAAAAAACCTTAAAGTTTATGATTCCCTACTCCAGCTGAAAAATGTTTTGGCTTGAGATACAAAGGGAGGGGATGCGCTGGACATCTAATCTTACAGATACAACCGTCAACTGAACAATCATAATGCTGATGCGGTCCACAATTAAATTGAGTTTGACACCCCTGGCGTAGGTGATTTAATACTTTAACTTATAAAACGTAACCCTCCCCACCCTTAACTCCATAAAGCATGCTCTTACCACTTAAACAACCCCAATTCTAACACTTTCTAATCCCTAAAATGGCCTCTGTCACTTAACCTTCCATGAACACGAAACCTCTAAAACAAGACCTTAGCACTGAAGCCCCCCTCCAGCTCTAACACTTGGCCTAACCCCAATAAAGTAATGGCTAGAACTAACTCCCATTTTGACAAATTATATATTCTATGCTGGAATCCTCTACTCCAGGAACAAGCAGTCCCACTCTAAAACCATGTAGTTGCCAGATTCCCGTGGCAGAAGACTCTGATCCAATATACACTAAAGCTTCTTTTGGGCCCACAGGGCTGGATGTACAGTAGCAGGAACGATACAGGCTCACAGTTAAATAGGAAGGTGTTGTGTTGAAGGGGTCTGGATTCTGGGTCCATAACTGAACAGGTACCTTTGGTACTGCTACCCAGAATTACCATATAACAGCACATGACATTAAAGGTCATTATGAAGAAACTGAAATATGACTTATATTTCTGTAATATTTAGATACAGTGGGCCAGATTCACAGAAGAGATACGACGGCGTATCTCTGATACGCCGTCGTATCTCTGATACGCCGTCGTATCTCTCAGAGTATCTATGCGACTGATTCATAGAATCAGTTCCGCATAGATGGCCCTAAGATCCGACAGGTGTAATTGACTTACACCGTCGGATCTTAGGATGCAGTACCTCGGCCGCCGCTGGGTGGAGTTTGCGTCGTTTTCCTGCGTCGGGTATGCTAATGAGCATTTACGGCGATCCACGACGGTTTTCGCGGTCGTTACGTCGTCGCTAGTAATTTTTCCCGTCGCAAATTTACACCTGCTTTAACATGGCTTAACTTTAGTCGAGCCATGTTAAAGTATGGCCGTCGTTCCTGTGTCGAATTTCAATTTTTTTTTGTTTTGGCGTAAGACGTCCGGGAATACGAATGGACGCTACGCACGTCGCCGTTCTAAAAAATGACGTCACATCGCGCAAAGCACGGCGGGAATTTCCAAACTGAGCATGCGCAGTACGTCCGGCGCGGGAGTGCGCCTAATTTAAATGTTACACGCCCCATTTGAATTGGGCGGGCTTGCGCCGGACGTGTTTACGATACACTGCCGCAAGTTTACAGGTAAGTGCTTTGTGGATCAGGCACTTACACTGAAAACTTGCGGCAGTGTAACGTAAACGGGTTACGTTGCGCCGCCGCAAAGGTACGAAAATCTGGCCCACTATTACAGAAATTTATGTGAGTTATATGTGTTGTGTACCTGCCTTCCATTGTAGCGAGGGGTCATTCTGTAACAATAAACATTCTTTCTCACGCATCACAGCCAAGAGCTGGATAAGATAGACCCACAAACCGTGTTCACAATGCAGTACAGACTCGTCACTAGATAACAACATTATCAGCCTGTGAGCAAATAGCTCTGACAGCTAGGCCTGCAGCTCTGAGTGTGGCGCTTTGTTGGCTGTCAGCAGCTGTCCCATAAATGGCACAGTATCGGGCCACAGAATGTGCCTGTCATAGAGGTGTGTAGAAAACGAGGCAGAAAAGAATGAGGAGCGTCAGGTAGGAAGAAGAGTCTCTGTAGAGTATGACATAGGGTTAGATAACAAAACAATTGAGGCTGATAATTAAAGAAGACCTGAACTGTAGAGGATGTGTCTAAAAAAAGAAAAGCAGAAAACAAAGAACTAGTACCAGTAGTGTGTGTAGGCACTTGGTAGATGACCGATTCTGCTTTACTGATTGCCTTATTCTGCCTTGTGCCTCTGTGTGGAGGAGTCCATGTTGGTAGAGGCAAGGCTTTGCTTCTTCATGTTGTCAATGTGATGCCCTCCTTTCTGATTTCTTAAAGCACTGATGGGGGAATATTCAGGAAACAGCATTAGAGAACATAGATTCACAGAATAAAGGAAGCAGATGCAGGTCCTCAGATACAGCTTCCACTTCAGCAAGCAGCAACGTAGTAATATTATAGAATTTTACTCCATATCTCATGAGACTACCAGTCACGTCAGCAGTGCCTCTCACTCTGCAGATTGTAAGCTCTAACAAGCAGGGTCCTCTGATTCCTACTGTATTAAAGTGTATTGTATTTGTACTGTCTGCCCTTAAATTGTAAAGCGCTGTGTAAACTGTCAGCACTATATAAATGCTGTATAATAACATTAATACTATTATACAGCTATGAGGATGTAGGCACAGCTATTTTTGCAGAGGAATAAAACACGAAAAGTATACTTTTTTACGGCAACACTTAGGGACAGTTAACAATTGTAGATGTTTATTATAGCAGACCGCTGGACAGGCTGCAGGATCGCCAGAGGTAAGTACAGTGGGGAAAAGGTGGGTGGGGAGGTTGTATGTTGTTAGTTTTTGTAAAGGTGAACTAAACCTTTTAAGAGTATTTAAACAATTTTTTTTTTATTTGAATAGATATTTTAAGGTTATTAGCTCAAGGATAACATCTAGTCAGTTAGTATAGCAGAAATACCGCCTTTGTCAAATAAATCATACAAATTGAAAGGATTAAAAGATTATTAAAGATTGCAGCTTACAGAACACTTGTCCCAATGGCTTTTTTTTATTTAACTAGCATTGCTCATCACCACATCAGGGTTAAAGGGTCACTAAAGGGATTTTTTTTTAGCTAAATAGCTTCCTTTACCTTACTGCAGTCCTGGTTTCATGTCCTCATTGTTCGTTTTTGCTCTGATGTTGCTGTAATCCTTCTCTGTTCTGGACACTTCCTGATTGTCTGTTTTCTGATGACCACAGTATGGGAGATTCTAGTTTCATTTTCCATTTTTGAGCAAAAGGTCCATAAGCCACACATCTTGAAGCAGACCCATGTGCATGAATGAGACGAATGGCAGCCTCATCCTGGACTCCAACCAGGCCACGCCCCAATGCTGAGGCTGCCATTCATCTCACTTCATGCACATAGGTCTGCTTCATGATGTGAGGCTCATGGACCTTTTCCTTTCACACTGCTACAGCTTGGAGCTAGGACAAGCTCAATGTACCTGCCTGCACTCACAGCGGTCTAGTTGGACTATACCTTGCTACCTGAGCGGCACCTAAATTTTGTCTTTTTTGATATTCAGATAATACATTTTTTTAGAGGCATACGTGAGACCAAAAAAAGGGAGTTTTATTTTCCTTACTGCATGGTCGGAGTGTGGTCAATTATTGTACAACTGGTGATCTGATTGTGCAAGATACCAATTTCCATGCTGTTTAAAATGCTGATAATGTGATTTGTGTTATTTATGTTATTTGTATTGCTGTAGTTTTCTTCTGAAATAAGCTGCTGTGACTTATTGCCACCTTATAGGGGCAAAATTTCTCCATGTGGGCGAGTGGATTGCGAATTCAAATGCTAAGCCAATGCCCAGTCAAGCATTGCATTTATTTATTGATATTTAGCTTATATGATTATATGGGTTCTCCAATCATTATAGTGACAAATATCTTGTTCTGTTTTCTTTCAGTACAACCATAATGCCATCTAATACAAGGGACATCAACGGAGAGGAGACCATAGATTCCTTGTTGTGGCGTCAGGATGGACAAGATGACATGTACGTGGAGATATCAAGTGTGCAAAGCAGTGCAGTCCCAAAATACATCTCCACACTTTCTGTTGCCTTATCTGCCACATTAACTCTATGTATCATCACAGTTATAAGGACTTTATCCTGACACCACCTGCTCCAGATCCAGCCACCACCTTCCTCTTTAGATAATCCTGCCTTTGACTGTTCCTGGATTATTAAGCAAATGGATGATAATGGAACTCAATTTTTACAATTACTGAAAACTTTCATAGTATTGTGCATTTAAGAAGAGGAAACACAGTTGCTACTAACATCATACGCCCCATCAATACAAAGTAAACGCTGCCACTTTGCATTATAACAAGTGTTCATGACACTGAAGTGTATCCATCTGATGGAGACTATTCACTGAGGTCTGAAGGATAAAACAGGATTGCCTCCATGTTCTGTTTACTTTTACAGCAAACTGTTGGTCATGGGTGGAGTTAAAAGCCACATGGGCCTAAAATCCGGAGCCTAGCTACCCTTTGTTTTCCCAATAACCATTTAAGGTTCTATCAATTAATCAAGCTGCCATTTCTTTCAGTTACGAACATTGGAACTGTCTCTTCAATGTTGTGTACATCTGTAACTGTGTTGGAACGTCTGGAGTTGTTCAAAGGCTGATGATTGACTTTATTTGCTGCAGATATCACTGTCATGTATAAACCAAGTTGTAGATCAATTGGGATTGGGATAACCCTGTTACTATGGCACTCTCATGAGTAATTATTTAGGTAACGAAGGCTGCCACAGATTGATTTTGGCCTCACATAGCATTTAAAACGTATGTCTGGGCAAAAAAAAAAAAATACATATGCAGTACATCTCTGTAATATATGCACTTTTCCCATGTTTTGTCTCAGCAAGTACACTAAACTAACTGTTACATAGTTAGTCAGGTTGAAAAAACATACAAGTCCATCCAGTTCAAGCAAAAAAGGAAAAAATACAATCCCATATACACAATCCTTCACCCACAGTTGATCCAAAGGAAGGTGAAAAACCCCAGCAAAGCATGATCCAATTTGCTCCAGAAGGGGAAAAAAATCCTTCCTAAACTTCCGAGAGGCAATCGAATTTTCCCTGGATCAACTTTACCTATAAATGTTAGTACCCAATTACATTATGTACATTTAGGACAGAATCCAGGCCTTTTTTAAAGCAATCTACTGAGCTGGCCAGAACCACCTCTGGAGGGAGTCTATTCCACATTTTCACAGCTCTTACTATGAAGAAACCTTTCCGTATTTGGAGATGAAATCTTTTTTTCCTCTAGACATAAAGAGTGTCCCCTTGTCCTCTGTGATGATCTTAAAGTGAATAACTCAACACCAAGTTTTCTATATGGACCACTTATGTTATATTTGTACATGTTGACCATATCCCTTATTAATCTCCTCTTCTCAAGAGTGACTAAATTCAGTTCCTCTAATCCTCCCTCATAGCTGAGCTCCTCCATGCCTCTTATCAGTTTGGTTGCCCTTATCTGCACTTTCTCCAGTTCCCCAATATCCTTTTTGAGAACTGCATATTCCAGATGAGGTCTTACTAATGATTTGAAAAGGGGCAAAATGTTATCTTGCTCTCTGGAGTCCATACCTCTCTTAATACAAGAAAGGACTTTGCTCGCTTTGGAAACCGCAACTTGGCATTGCATGCTATCATTGAGCTTATGATCTACCAAAACCCCCAGTCTTGATCCTTCTCCACCATTGATTCCCACAGTTGTACTCTAATATGTATCATGCATGCATATTCCTAGCCCCCGAGTGCATAACTTTACATTTATCAACCATAAATCTCAATTTGCCACTTAGTTACCCAATTAGACAGAGCATTGAGGCCAGCTTGTAAATTGGAAACGTTCTGTAAGGATGTTATTCCACTGCATAGCTTGGTGTCATTTGCAAAGACATACATTTTACTTTTAATCCCAGACCCATTATCAATTATAAAGATATTACAACCTTGGGGTACACCACTGATAACCTTAGACCATTCAGAGTAAGAATCATTAACCACGACTCTCTGAATTTGTTTTTTTTAGCCAGTTTTCTATCCATTTACAAGTTGATCTTTCCAAACCTGTAGACTTTACCTTACACATCAGTTTTTTTATTTTCCTTGTATGTGATTGGGTATTCTTTGCAAAGTGAAGCCTCACCTCCTTTACTAAGCTCTGGAGCAACAATACTTGCAGAGTGCAACTGCACTTTGCAAAGTGCACAGTCTATTTGCCTTTAGTAAATCAACCCTACTGTTTTCATCTCCGCAAGAAAAGGAGGGGGACTCTGTAGTCCAAAAGGGAAGAACTGGGCAGAACTGATGGCACTTCTTGGGATTTCAATACAAGACATTCACTGTTTTGTTAACTCAAACAGAAACGTGGGAGCTCATTGGCTTTCTGGCAGATTAATTGGTATTTTCCTGTTTTTGAAGCATTTTTAGGACACAACATGGGGAAATGTGCATGTACTTCTATGATGTAATGATTATTATTATTATTTTTTCCTAGGCAAACACTTTAAGACCCTGTAGATTCACATATCTTGGAACTATTTCACCAAATGTGCTTAAGAATTTGTGGATGATTAGAGCATGGTTATTGAAGATAGCAAATAGGTGTAAATATCTAGACTTCCAGATAATCTGATAGAGAGCAAATGTTATAGTTTGCTGTTTGGAAGAAGAAGAAATGCTGCTTTTGAAGAAAAAAAAAATACACTCAGTGATTAAAAAAAATTCATTTGTAAATGTTATTGTCAGTATTTTTAAAGGAAATAGATGTTTTATATTTATTCTGGTTTAGGCATTGGATAGCAACGGCTCCAGTAATCTCTGTCCAAGTAGGTTTCTACCATTTTTAATATTAAAGCTGTCCATGCACCAGTAGAATTTTGGAATGTTCGTTTGATTTTCTAAAAGCTAATAGGATCGCTGTGATGATTGCTTTTGGTCGCAATGACAAGAAAAATCATGGATGGAAAAAACTTTCTAACGCACAAATGTCTAACTGTAAATGTGATTGAGAATTCAAGAAAAATTATACTTGCTACATACATTACATAAAGTACATACATACATTGAAATGCCATGTGTTTTATGAAATCGGAACATTAAATTCAAAACATTGCCATGGCTTTTTTCAGAGATTTTTTGTGATTTTTATACAAAATTTCTCATAGCCTTAATGCTGCTGTCAAATGCTGGCCAATTTTTTTTCTGAATTTCTGTGCGAAGATTTAGTGGTGTATGACCGGCTTTACTTTATTGATTTGGTAAAGACGCGGCACAATTGGAGCCAAGTGAACATTATACAGTATACCTATTGTCACTATTATTTAAGCACTTGAGGTGACAGCTAGACAGCTGCTTTATTTAAAGTGAATTTAGTTCTCATAGAAGTGTCCCTGATTTTGTAAGTGATTAAGTAGAATTTAAAACATTTTTAAATATTGTTTTTAAACTGTACCATTTTTCAAATTGTCTATAGTTTGCACATTTAGAGGAATGTCCCCAAAATTCTATGGCTGTTAATTTTTTTGAAATACGTTAAAGCTTTCTTTTTTATCCAGTTATCCAGAAAAAAAAAGTTTAAAGTAGAGGTTCACCCTAACACTAAAATCCCAGCACCTACAGACATCCGCGATCTAACCTGTCTAGCCCTGTAAAGAATAAATCAGTATACATACCTTTTTTGAAACTGATCTGAATTGATCCCACGCTGAGCTGTCAGCTGTGGCTTCACTGTGGCATCGGTGCAGAGGACACAGCCGACAATGGAAGCCCCATAGTAAGTCTATGGGTGACATCACTTCCCATTCATTTCACAGCCGTTGTGGGCCGTGTCCTCTGCAGAGCTTCTGTCGCTGGAGACTGGACCAGAACGGCTTCAAAAAAGGTATGTATAGCGAATTCTTCCTTACAGGGCTAGATAGTCTAGTGTTAGATCGTGGATGTCTGTAGATGTAGGAATTTAAGTGTTAGGGTGGACTTCTACTTTAACAGTTGTTACACACTCTAAAAACATTTTGAGAGGCAGAAACTTCTCCACTTCCTTTGACGATCAATGGGATTGATTTACTAAAGGCAAATAGACTGTGCACTTTGCAAAGTGCAATTGCACCCTGCAAGTGCAGTTGCTCCAGAGCTTGGTAAATTAGGTAAATCTTCACTTGCAAAGAATACCCTATCACATGCAAGAAAAATATAAAAAAAAATGCATTTTGCTTGCACCTGATTGCATGATGGAAGACAGCAGAGCTTCTGCTCATTTACTAAGCTCTGAAGCAAAGGAACTTGCCGAAGGCAACTACACTTTGCAAAGTGCACTGTCTAGTTTTCATTGGTAAATTAACTTCAATGTGTCTCTAGAACAGAACAGCTTTGTAATGACCACTAATCTCATAAAACTTAGGGTGGGCCATAAATAGGACATTTTCTGCCCTTGACTCAATGCCCTGATGTGATACAGGGGTGAGTATGAGCTGTGTGGGGCTATGCTAGGGTTGAAAATTAGTGCTTTTCAATAACCTTTTGCAGCAGGACGGATTTCATGCAAGAAATTCCAATGAGCAGTGAACATTTCACTCAGTGAAACATCAGTTTTAAGGATCACCATACTAGTGACTTTCGCTCTTACGCAATTCAACCTCCCTACCTATTGGCCTTAATTGAGGAGATATTTGATGATAAGCATGGCTTGATATTTGAGACCCCTTGTGCCACTGAGAGGATGGATAGGTTACTACACAATGGGGTTGATTTACTAAAACTGGAGTGTGCAAAATCTGGTGCAGCTCTACATGGTAGCCAATCAGCCTGTAACTTCAGCTTGTTCAATTAAGCTTTGACAAAAAAAAATGGAAGCTGATTGTTTTTTTTGCAGAACTGCACCACATTTTGCACTCTTCAGTTTTAGTAAATCAACCCCAATGTTCCCGCAAGGGAGAGAAGGGGTCTAGTTTGGGATGAGTTAGGTTAGAGACTGCGAGCCAGGCCTTCTCTCCAACATCAGTGCCTGACCTCACAAGTGCTCTTCTGGAAGAATGGTAAAACATTCCCATAGACACACTCCTAAACCTTGTGGACAGCCTTCCTAGAAGAGTTGAAGCTGTTATAGCTACAAAGGGTGGGCCAACTCAATATTTAACCCTACGGACTAAGACTGGCATGCAATTAAAGGCAGGCGTCCCAAAACTTTTGGTAATATAATGTATTAGAAGCTGCTGTGTTGCAATTCAGCATGTTGCTGATTTCTGCAGGCTGGACAGTCTGCAATGGCTAGGGCAAGTTGGCAAGTGTGGAACTGTTTTCAGTCCAAACTTCCCATCATCTCCTGTAGGTGACTGGATGTTTGACCTCAGTTGACTTGAGCTGAGTTTACTCATTAGGTGGGTATCCATGCAATGAAAGAAATAATAGAAAATGCCTAAAGTAGAGGGGGCACAACATTTATTTTTGCCCCATTTGGGGTGACGTCTTAGCAGTGAAAGGATCTCCAATGCCTCGTACACACGATCAGAATTTCCGATGAAAAAAGTCAGACAGACTTTTTCCATCGGAAATTCCGACCGTGTGTATGCCCATCTGAGTTTTTCTATCGGAAATTCTGAGGAATTCCATCGGAGTTTACATAGAGAACATGTTCTCTTTTCCTCTGATGGAATTCCGTCGGAATTTCGATGTGAGTTTGGTCGGACAAAAGCCAGATCGTGTGCACAGGGCATTAGAGATCACTTACCTCCTCCTATGGGGTTGCTCCCTTGCTGATCAGAACAGTGAGATGTCGCTGTCCCCTTAGTAATGAGCAAGGGTCTGCCACGAAGGAGCATCGCCCATTAGGGAAGGTGTCAGTTGCAGCTCAATGCCGCTAATGAGGTATGACTAAAATCGCTAGCGTGACATGGCCTTAATGCCATCCCACGGTGGGATGGCAAGGATTAATATTTCAATCTAGTGAGTGCCTTCCATAAATGTATTCCTTTTTTTCTAACCTTTTACCTAACTCTGTAAAAAAAAAAAAATTGTTCTTGTGCAGTGTCAGAACAAACTTTGTAGGTATCTTACTACCTGAGTATAGGAAGGATTACAATGTATAGTTCCAATGTATAGTTTTATATTACAATTACAATGATTGTCAGACCTTTATTAGTGCTGAAACGTTTTTTTTTTTCACAATGCAATCTCATATATATATTGTCTTAACATCTTCTTTTTCTAGAAGGATCATTATTTTCCCATAGTGCTATGGGGCTATGTACATTACTTTGTGTTCATACAGAAACTGTATTTATTCTTGTTTTTTTTTTTTTGTACAATAACATTCTATAGTAGTGCCTTAAATACCTAAATTAAAATGTTATATGACTTTATTGCACACGTTTATCAAACGTAAAAACACATCCAAAATTAATGTTGTTTTATACAAAGATATAAAAGTGAATAAATAAACAAAATATTGTCTGAGTTAATGGATTTATGTGTTTTTTTTTTTAATTACGTTTTCAATATTCTAAAATAGTTCCTAGGAGTCTTTTTCTTCTGGGCTCATGTATTAAGCCTCGTACACACGACCGAGGAACTCGACAGGCGAAACACAGAGTTTTCGAGGTCGAGTTCCTTGTTAGGCTGTCGAGGAACTCGACAAGGCAAGTTTCTCCATTCCCGTCGAGGAAAAAGAAGACATGCTCTCTTTTTGGCTCGACGGGATCCTCAACACTTTCCTCGTCGAAAAATGTACACACGACCGGTTTCCTCGGCAATAAAACTCGGTCGCGTGTACGAGGCCTAAGTGGAGTGTGGGAGGTAATCGGAAAACAAAGACAGGCACAGGGAGAACATGCAGACTCCAGGCAGGAGTTGCTTTGGTTGGGATTCGGACCAATGACCAGTGGCGACTGGTGCTCCATTTTTTTTAAGGGGGGGGGGGGGGGCGTCAAACAAGGTTTAGGAGTATAGGAGTATACCTCTATAGGAATGTTTGACCATTCTTCCAGAAGTGCATTTGTAAAGTCAGGCACTGATCGGGACGAGATGGCCCGGCTTGCAGTCTCAGCTCTAATTCATCCCCAAGGTGTTCTATTGGGTTGAGGTCAGGACTCTATGTAGGCCAGTCAAGTTCCTCCACCCCAACTTGCTCATCCATGTCTTTATGGATCTTGTTTGTTCACTGGTGCGCAGCCATGCCCAAACTGTTCCCACAAAGTTGGGAGCATGAAATTGTCTAAAATGTCTTGGTATGCTGACGCCTTTTGAGCTCCCTTCACTGGAACCAAGGGGCCAAGCCAACCCCTGAAAAACAACCCCACACCATAAGCCCCCCTCCACCAAATGATTTGGACTAATGCACAAAGCAAGGTCCATAATGGCACGGATGGGTGAGTTTTGGGTGCAGGAACTTGACTGGCCTGCAGGGAGTCCTGACCTCAGCCCGATAGAACACCTTTGCGCTTCTGGAAGAATGGTCATACATTTCCATAAACACACTCCCAAGCCTTGTGGACAGTCTTCACAGAAGAGTTGAAGCAGTTATAGGGTGGGCCAACTCAATCTTGAACCCTACGGACTAAGACTGGGATGTAATTAAAGTTCATGTGTGTGTAAAGGCCAGCGTCCCAATACTTTTGTGTAGTGCTATCCTCGTAATGGCCACTGATAGAATCTGTACCCCACTGGTTGCTCTGACTCTGCAAATCCTTCATCACCTCTGACACCCTGAGTTCGGTTATTTTTTGCACCAACTATTACCAATAATAAGAGACTTACACAATATCAATGAAACAGTTTGTTGTTTACTGTAGTAAAAGGGACACTTTAAAGTGCAAAACTGTAGATCATACAGGTATTCTTATCTATCTGAACAATATACCACTAAGGAAAAGGCTATTTGGTAACTTAAACCTTGCTATAATAAAGAAGTACACAATACCTAGTATGATCCTAATTTAGTCAAACTGTGAACAGGTCAGCAGAAGTGTAGGGAACTGGCACTTTTTTATCTTTGTCAGATTCGCTCACTTCTGTCTCCTCAACCCACAGGGCATTAACATCAATACAACACAATAGAACACTGGGCACAATAATGTATCTAAATTGGCTGGCTCCTTTAAATAGGAGTTCCAGATAATGAAAGCAGACCTTTTTGTGCTAAATAACTTTAGTCACTTGAGCAAATAAAGAGGAGATATCAAGGTTGAAATGTTTCTCCTTTGAATCCGGCAGTCTTCAGCTAGCCTTACAGTGTTGTGGATATAATAATCCTGGATGGTAGGGTATAGCAAAGTTGGCTGATCTGTGAGGTTTCTGTATTTCACTTCAAAGTTTTCCCATATGGCTTTAATAGTATTGTATCCTATAGGATTGCTGTTATTAAAGATGTGAATAGAATATAGATGACTGCATACAGTGTTCGTATAGTGTAAAGACTGACTTCAGTGGCATCACAAGTACCAGAAAGCTGGATTGAGTAGATGATGTCTATATACAGTGTTCTAATGAATCTATATGGGCAAATGCCCACTCACCGCACTAGTTACAGAAGCCGCTGGCAGCGATGCATGCAATGGTGATGAAGGCTCTTTCAGGATCTCCTCTGATTTCTGTCTCTGGGAATAGCGTCTGACCCCATCACAGCATGCCACAGCCTACTCGGATCTGAAGTGCAGGCATTGCTGGAAGATCTGGAGCAGTCTCCGGACCGCTGTAGTGGAGAAGCAATGCTGTTCGCAGAGATCCCTCTGGATGCATCTGTACGACTTCCCGCTGTGTAGGCCACAAATCAGCAGCAGCTCACACTGACACAGAGCTCCTGCTGGTAGAATCCAAGCCGGGTCCCAAGAGAGTGACGTAGGCCTAAGCCAGCCCTTTTCTATCCTATCATAGCAGTCTGTTCTGTCTTCTCAGCATTCTGGTAGTGGTAGTTCAAGCCAGTTCGGCTGGAATTGAAACCTCAGCATTTTGAATTACACATCCTATGATGCTTTGCTCTGCTCTAAGTTTAGTCTGAAAGGAGGGTGACAACCCCACACTAATTAACGCTGTACACTGTCCGTGAATTGCAGGCATAATAGCCAGCTCTTGGCTACGTTTGGTAATATAGTGTATTTTAAACCCTTCCCAACTAGCCGCTGCAGTTGGACTGTGGCAGGTTGGCTCCCTTGGGCGATGTAACTGTGGTGCCACACTAGAGCCGATGCAAGTGCCCAGGTGGAGCAATGACAACCCGGCACCTGCGATCGATCATGACAGAGCGAGAACTGATATCTGTGTGTGTAAACAAACAGATCCTGGTTCTCTAAGGGTAGAGGAGACAGATTGTGTATTCATACCAAGTACGACTAAGCACTGTTGAGAGTGTGAAACGCGTCAGCTTTTTTATCATGTACCCTGCTGTGGTTTGTACTTATGTTTTTATTGGAGTGTGGCTGTTCAGACCTTCCCTCTTCCAATTGCTATATGCTTAGCCTGCACCTGCTGCTTCCACCTTGAGGAGAGTGCCATTCCCACACATTCACCTGGAACGGTGATCCCTTCACTTTATGAACACTGATCTGTCATCTCCCCTAGTCAGTCCCATCCCCCCACAGTTAGAACACACCTAGGGAACACATTTAACACCTTGATCGCCCCTTCATGTTAACTCCTTCCCTGCCAGTGACATGGAAGGGGTCCCTCGGGGGTTCGGCTTTATCGCTGATCATGTTTAATATCTATATAAGGCCACTGCTGTATATCATCTGGCGCCATAACCTCAGCTTTCACGTCTATGCAGACGACACGCAGATTTACTTTAAAGTGGAGGTTCACCCTATAAAAAAATTCTAACACTGCATCCAGCACCGTGCTGCATATAAAATGTCACTGACCTTTATTTTTTTTCCCCCGTAGATATCGTTTAGCCGTGGAATTCACCGCGGCTTCCAGGTAGGGAATCCTGCGGGAGTGGGCGTTCGAAGTGTTAGAATTTTTTTATAGGGTGAACCTCCACTTTAAGCTGCCCAAGAATGAGGAAGTCCAGGTGGATCTGGCATCCTGCTTAGAGGAAATACAGTCCTGGATGGGTGCCAATTATTTAAAACTTAACGGCTCCAAAACGGAATGTATTATCATTAGCAATCAGAGCAAAACTAGCTTGATTGATTCTCCCGCCTGTCCGGTCTCGTTTATTCCATCTCCGTCTCCGGTTACCCAGGTCCGGGACTTGGGAATCATTTTGGATTCCAAATTGACACTGAAGGCGCAGGTAAATCAGGTGGTAAGTTCGTGTTACTGCCAACTGAAACTTCTGCGTTCCACATTCCATTTTATTGACGAAGCGGATAAAGTCCCCATGGTCAATGTTTTTATCGGCTGTCAGCTGAACTATTTTAATGCTTTATATATGGGGGGGGGGGGGGGGGACCTTATATATGGGGCTTCCAAAAACCCTCTTGCACAAGTTCCAGCTGATTCAAAACGCTGCAGCTAGGTTATTAACGGGTATGGTTCGCCGGGACCATATTACACCATCTTTGAAAGCCCTGCATTGGCTACCCATTACTGAACAGGTTTTGTTTAAAGTGGGTTGTATTGTCCACAAAGCCATCCATGGGAAAGGCCCAGGGTACCTGCAAGAAAAATTCACTTACTACGTTCCTAGCAGATCATTGAGATCTGCTAATCAGGCTAATTTGATTGTCCCTAAATTCAGAAAAACAAAATGCGGAGGGAGGATGTTGGATGTACAAGGATCAATATTTTGGAATTCTTTACCTCTATATATGAGACTTGAGAAGGATCTATTAAAGTTCAGGAAGTTTTTAAAAACTTTTTTATTTTTTCAAATGTATAGCCCTATTTAGGGTCAGATATTAGTATTATTTTTTGTCTTTTAAAATTTTGTTATATGGTTTTATGATTATGATTGTTATTGTCTACTGGAATGAGAGATCTTTTTTCTGTATATGGATATGTTGGTTCTATAAGCGCATCGAGGCCCTTGGGTAATGACTGCGCTCTCAATAAGCATTTTTATAAATACATTTATACAGTAATCAGTGCATTTTTATAGCACTGATCACTGTATAAATGACAATGGTCCCAAAAATGTGTCAAAAATGTCCGATCTGTCCGCTACAATATCGCAGTCTTGATAAAAATCGCAGATCGCCGCCATTACTAGTAAAATCTAAATAAAAAAGCCATAAATGATCCCCTATTTTGTAGACGCTAAAACTTTTGCGCAAACCAAACAATATACACTTATTGCGATTTTTTTTTACCAAAAATATGTATAAGAATACGTATTGGCCAAAACTGATGAAAACATATTTTTTTTAAATTGGTATATTTATTATAGCAAAAAGTAAAAGATATTGGGGATTATTTACGAAAGGAAAAAAACACTTTGCACGACAAGTGCACTGAAAGCGCACTTGGAAGTGCAGTCGCTGAGGATCTGAGGGGAAGATCTGAAATGAGGGGAAGCTCTGCTGATTTTATCATCCATCATGTGCAAGCTAAAATTATGTTTTTTATTTTCCTTGCATGTCCCCCTCAGATCTACAGCGACTGCACTTGCAGTGCACTTGTAGTGCAAAGTGGAGTTGCCTTTAATAAATAAACCCCATTGTGTTTTTTTTCAAAATTGTCGCTCTTCTTTTGTTTATAGCGCAAAAAATAAAAACCTGCAGAGGTGATTAAATACCACCAAAAGAAAGCTCTATTTGTGGGAAAAGGGATGTCAATTTTGTTTGGGTACAACATCGCACGACCGCGCAATTGTCAGTTAAATCGACGCAGTACCGCATTGCAAAAAATGGCCTGATCATTGAGCAGCCAAATCTTCTGGGGCTGAAATGGTTAAACTGTATCTAAACCCAAGAAGAAAAATGTAATATATGTCATCTTATCAGTCCTTAGATGTGGCAGTTGCATTTGTTTTCTTTTCTCAGGCTTTACTTTTTACTTCTTCACCTGGTGACCCTACCAGCAATACACTTCCTGTCCTAGGGTGACAGTGTTCACTCATTACACTATATCACAAGAGGAGCACCCTAGGACAGAAAGTGTGCTGGTACTACATAACCCCCCCCCCTTTTCTCCATAGTGCACTGGACAGTACTGGATGTTTGGAAGGCTTAACATACCTCCCAACATGTTGAGATAGGAATGAGGGACACCTACTAACAAACGTATGTAGGCATAGGATAGGACACTCCACACCCCCTTAAAGGAGAATTAACCAAAAAAAGTTAATTAAATCTACAAGTGCTTTTTTTTTTACCACTCCTATTCCTTTATATAGGCTTTTAAAATGTACAAATGCAGCAATTTAGAAATTGGATGAAAGGTTTAGCACTGGGAAACACTTTTTGAAAGATTAAAAAGTGAATTTGATATATATCTATATAGATCAGACCAAAATGAGGGACAAATGAGGGAGGCAGAGGGACATTTTTCCAAATCAGGGACAGTCCCTCGAAATCAGGGACAGTTGAGAGCTATGGATTAACATGTATATTTTGGCACTTAATGAACAGATATATTAGGATTCTATGAATGGTTTTTTTAAGGCCTTGTACACACGATCAGTCCAAACTGATGAAAACGGACTGATGGTCTGATGTGCTTACACACCATCAGTTCAAAATCCAATCGAGTCCAACGCGGTGACGTAAAAAAAACAACGACGTTCTGAAAAAAACGAAGTTCAATGCTTCCAAGCATGCGTCGACTTGATTCTGAGCATGCGCGGGTTTTGAACCGATGCTTTTGCGTACTAACCATCGGTTTTGACCTATCGTTCATCAGTCCGATTTTAAAGCAAGTTTTAAAACTTTGGTCTGAAGGACAAAAGTCCGATGGGCCATACACACGGTAGGTTTGGACTGATGAAACTGAACCTCAGTCCGTTTTCATCGGTTTGGACTGATCGTGTGTACAGGGCCTCACAGACCAAAACAGGAAGGTTTACATAAACTCTAAGGTTAGCCCTCTATCACGTCCAGATATCGCCCGCTGATCTACACAGCAGATGTTCCATGATCAATAAATATAAAACCTGCAGCCTTGTGGATGACATCAGACAGGATAATCTCAGAGGATACTCTCACCTTATCTTGCTTATTGCAGCAGTATGTAAAATTAATAAAAATCCTGCAGGGTAAGGAGTGAAAATGACCTTAGGTCACCTTATTAAATGACAAACAGGTGTGTCCGTCATCCAAAAATATATATCTGTGAAATGGTAATTCTGCATCGTGTTTTATCATGTGCAGGGTGCTAAGAACATCTCAATGGCTTTAAATCCTGTAAGCCATTACTTCTTTTATAGGCTATTAAGAAGTTTATTGTCCAAGTGGAGAAGCAAGTCCTATGGAAATACACTGTACCCTCTGGCCATGTGGAAGTAATAATACCTGAAGTGTAATGGCAAAGTCACAGAGCTCCCTCTTGTGGGGAATGTTGGAATAGCCCTAAAAGGGAACCCCAGGAATATAAAAATCCATATTAATATATAACGCTAACATTCTGAGATGAGATAAGGGAACACAAGGCAAAGGGCACACTCGTTTACACATATCACAAAAACATTCATGCTAAAAAATAATTTGTTAAACTCACATTTGCAGTTTTCACCTTTTTTATTTTTCACGTTCCTTTATTCTGCATTTCCAAAATAGCAGGTGCATGTCATATAGAGCAGGCTTCTGCATGAAAGAGACATCTTTTACTTCCTCCTAATTCATTACTTTATCTCATAGAATGTTGCTTTATTACCACCTTAATTGACTTATTTTTTTACACCCCTAAATAGACACCTAAAGGCTCATTCACACTAGCACATTGCTGCAACACACAGAGAAATATGTAGCACTACCCCCGGAGGAGCTGCTGTTTTTTTTTCGGTGGCATGTTACCTTATGGCTCCTCCGCCGTCTAAGGGTGTATGATGAATGCAGTAGTAAGGCTGGGTTCACACTACGGTTTTCCCGTCCGTCAGCCGCATACGATTTATATGAAAAAACGTATGCGGCTGAAACGGACGGGAACGTATGGCACCGCACATATCTGCGTTTTCCATTAACATTAATGTTAAAGGAAAACGTATGCGGTTGCCATACTGTTTTAAAAACGACCGCAAAACCGTGGTTGAACACGGTTTTGCGTACGTTTAAAAAACGTTTCGCCAGCAAATCGTACGCACCCGGATGCATCCGAGTGCATACGATTTGCAATGCATTGTCTATCTCTACGTTTTCCCGTCCGGGCCCGTACGTTTTCAATACTGAAATCGTATGCGGCTGACGGACGGGAAAACCGTAGTGTGAACCCAGCCTAACGGAATGTCCACGACAGGTGTCTTTTCTGTGCTCTTTATTACCCAGCCAGGTAAAAACAGTAAACTTGTGGTGAAGAAGGTAGAGTTGAAAGGAGAAGGAGAACAGCAGATTCAGGCGTAGCAATAGGGAAACAGTCCTACTCCCACGTGTAACTCTTCTTGTGCCACTCCTGCCTGAGTGGACTTAGTGTACCCTCCCCCAGCATGCACAGCAAGGAAACTCCCTCCTGATTGGCTGATAGGGAAGAGCACCCAAACCTAGACTCCACTGCTGCCACCTATTGTCCTGGGGTGGGAACAGCACCCCAGAAGAAACATAATTAGCCCACAGCACAGCCAAGCTGAGACAGAGACCCAAATTTAAAGCGGGGGTTCACCCAAAAATACATTTTTAACATTACATTCAGCCGAGTTGTCCTAATGACAATCGGCTGTTTTTTTCCCCCGTACATACCTTATTTCACCGCAGCTTCCGGGTATGTCTTCTCCGGGACTGGGCGTTCCTATCTGATTGACAGGCTTCCGACCGTCGCATACTACGCGTCACGAGTTGCCGAAAGAAGCCGAACTTCGGTGCGGCTCTATACGGCACCTGCGCACCGGCGTTCGGCTTCTTTCGGCAACTTGTGACGCGTAGTATGCGACGGTCGGAAGCCTGTCAATCAGATAGGAATGCCCAGTCCCACAGAAGACATACCCGGAAGCGGCTGTGAAATAAGGTATGTACGGAAAAGAAAAACAAAAAAAAACAGCCGATTGTCATTAGGACAACTCGGCTGAATGTAATGTTAAAAATTTATTTTTTGGGTGAACCTCCACTTTAACCATATTAACTGGATCAGTCAGTTAACACTCTGATCCCCCTCTAAATTTTACAAGCACCGGTACTTTGAAGTAACCAGGCGCTACAAATACATGCTACCACAAAATGCTGTAATGTACCCTACATGTGTTGGTTCATTGCAATACCTTTCATTTTGAATGACACCCCAACCTCCTGTCACCAAGGCACACAAGAGTCCAGCCATTTGTGTTGTAGTGCACCACAATGCACATTATTACATTACTGTGCATTGAAGTGTGTTGTGTTACTAAAAATGCTACAATATTTACAGAGAATGGTCTAAAAAGGAGAAAATGTCCAGTGAGCGGCAGCTGTGTGGATGAAAACGTCTTGTAGATGTCAGAGTTCTGAGGGGAAGACTTGTTCGATATGATAGAAAGGCAACAGTAGCTTAAATAACCATTACTCGTTACAACCGAAGTATGCAGAATACCATCTCTGTATGCACAACACATCAAACCTTGAAGCAGATGAGCTACAACACCCCTGTCAGCTAAGAACAGGAAACTGAGGCTACAATTCACACAGGCTCACCAAAATTGGACAAATAGAAGATTGAAAAACCGTTTCCTGGTCTGATGAGTCACGAAGGGTCAAAATTTGGCATAAGCAACATGTTAGCATGGATCCATCCTGCCTTGTATCAACGGTTTAGGCTGGTGGAGGTGTAATGGTGTGGGGGGGGGGGGGATATTTTCTTGGCACACTTTAGGCCCCCTCAGTACCAACTGAGCATCGTTTAAATGCCACAGCCTACCTGAGTATTGTTGCTGACCATGTCCATCCCTTTATGACTACAATGTACCCATCTTCTGATGGCTCCTTCCAGTAGGATAATGTCACCATGTCACAAAGCTCCAATCATCCCAAACTGGTGTCTTAAACATGACAATGAGGTCACTGTACTCCAATGGCCTCCACAGTCACCAGATCTCAAATTCAATAGAGCACCTTTGGGATGTAGTGGAAAGGGAAATTTGCATCATGTCGACAAATCTGCAGCAACTGCGAGATGGACCAAAATCTCTGAGGAATGTTTCCAACACCTTGCTGAATCTATGCCACGAAGAATAAAGGCAAAAGGGGGTCCAACCCGGTAGTAGCAAGGTGTACCTAATAAAGTGGCCGGTGAGTGTATACAGTTCATGCCTGCCATGTACTGTTTATACTTACTCCAAGCATGGTGTTCTGTTGCCATAGATGAATGGGCTGCCTTAAAGTGAAACTAAAGCCTTCCATAATTTCCTCTGCTTTAACGATTCCAACACCTGGCTTCTTCCAGGAGCTGGTCTTCGATCATCTTGATTGGTTGATGTAGGATGACATCACTCCCACGCATTTGCATGAGTGAATTCATCCACGGGCACTGTAGAGAGCTATTTAAAAGTGTTCCACTTATTTGATTCTTCCCCTAAGTTCAGTGATGCTGTTGTTTCTGCCTGCTGCCTGTAGGTGTCACTGATACCCCTGACAATGGAGTGAGAGGTCATAGTAGTAATGGGTTATAAAAGATTCATTATCCATCCAGCCAACCACTAAGAGGTTTATTGCCAGTGCTGCATGTCGGGGGAGGACATATATATTTGGAAGCTGACCTTGTAAACTCTCTACCCCCCTTGTTTCAGCCTGGGGAATGTGTTTGTGATGCCCTGCTCCTGAAGGTCCTGGGTACAGGGAGCCTTGCAGAGGTCGGGTGTCTGTGAGGAGGAAGGTGATGTCTAGGATGGGTTAAAATAGGTGACTGGAGATCCTGGGGACAAGAAGCCTCATAGAAGACAGTAGACATGTGCAATCCGTTTCGTTCAATTTGGCATCTTCGTTCATTCGGAAGCATCCGAATGAAAGAAAGACTCTTTTGATGAATGAATTTGAAACACATTTTCAGAAAGAATGAAAATCCGAAAGAACAAAAATATAAAAAAATTCTGGGCCAGATTCACAAAGGAAATACGCCGGCGTATTTACTGATACGCCGGCGTATTTTCAAATTTGCCGCGTCGTAGCGTTGTTTTGAATCCTCAAAACAAGTTACGACGGCTTTAGGCTTCGATCCGACAGGTGTACGGCTTCGTACGCCTTCGGATCGTAGGTGTAATTTTCCGGCGGCCGCTGGGTGGAGTTTGTGTCGTTTTTCTGCGTCGGGTATGCAAATTAGATGTTTACGGCGATCCACGAAGGTACGCTCGTCGGCTTTTCCCGTCGCAATGTTACGAGTCCTCTTTAGGTGGTGTAAAATTACACCATCCATGTTAAAGTATGGCCGTCGTTCCCGCGCCAAATTTAGAATTTTTTTAAAATACGAAACGACGTAACGCACGTCGCCGTTCAAAAAATACGTCGGGGCGCCGTAATTTCGCGCAAAGCACGGCGGGAAATTTCCTAACGGAGCATGCGCAGAACGTTCGGCGCGGGAGCGCGCCTAATTTAAATGGTACACGCTCCATTTGAATTAGGCGGGCTTGCGCCGGACGGCTTTACGCTACGCTGCCGCAAGTTTACACGCAAGTGCTTTGTGAATCAAGCACTTACGCGGAAAACTTGCGACGGGATACGTTAGGCCGCCGTAATCGTACCTGAATCTGGACCTCTAAATCTGAAAATCAGAAAGAACGAAAAAAAGAAAAGAACGAAAATCAAAACATTTTAAATAACGAAAAATGATTCAACTTACGAGTTTAACGAATCGATTACATTTGGATAAGTCCATTTTTATTTTTTTCTATAATAAATTATTAACTATTATTGTAGTTTTTAAATTATTATTGTTATTTATTACCGTAATAATAATAATAAATAAGTAAATAATAATAATAATAATAAAACTACAATAAACTATGAACTATTAAATAATAGGTATTGGAACTACTTTTCAAATTTGCCTAACTGTTAGTAACGTAACGAATATGAATGCATCTGAATTTACGAATTATCTGAAGTAACGAATACTGCAACTAAATGAATGGAACGGAACGAATGGAACGGAACGAATGGAGCGGAACAAATACAAACGCTTTTCAAAGTCATGAATGATCCAAAATAACGAATGATCGGTCAAATGAAAAAATAAATAAATAAATCATGAAACGAAAAATAATTTATTTTAATTTTTCGGTCGTGCACATGTCTAGAAGAGAGGTGTCTGGAAGGAAGATGGGGATGCCTGGGATGGAGTATCAGAGGTGACCTTGCTACTGGAGATTCTACAGACAAGGACCCTGATAGAGGACAGGTGTCTGTGAGGAGGAAGGTGATGCCTAGGATGGATTAAAAGAGATGACCCTGCCGCTGCAGATTCTGGGGACAAGGAGCCTCATTAAAGACAGGTGTCTGGAAGGAAGAGGTGAGGTCTGGGATGGAATGCCTGAGGTGATTCTGCCACGGGAGGTCTTGTGGACATGAAGCCTCATAAAAAACAGGTGTCTGGAAGGTAGAAGGTGATGCCTGGAATGGAGTGCCAGAGGTGACCCTACCACGGGAGGTCTTGTGGACATGAAGCCTCATAAAAGACAGGTGTCTGGAAGGTAGAAGGTGATGGCTGGGATGGAGTGCCAGAGGTGACCCTACCACGGGAGGTCTTGTGGACATGAAGCCTCATAAAAGACAGGTGTCTGGTAGGTAGAAGGTGATGCCTGGGATGGAGTGCCAGAGGTGACCCTACCACGGGAGGTCTTGTGGACATGAAGCCTCATAAAAGACAGGTGTCTGGAAGGTAGAAGGTGATACATGGGATGGAGTGCCAGAGGTGACCCTACCACGGGAGGTCTTGTGGACATGAAGCCTCATAAAAGACAGGTGTCTGGTAGGTAGAAGGTGATGCCTGGGATGGAGTGCCAGAGGTGACCCTACCACGGGAGGTCTTGTGGACATGAAGCCTCATAAAAGACAGGTGTCTGGAAGGTAGAAGGTGATACATGGGATGGAGTGCCAGAGGTGACTCTACCACGGGAGGTCTTGTGGACATGAAGCCTCAACAGATGTCTGGAAGGTGAAAGGCAATGAATGTACCAGAGGGGACCCTGACATTGTAGATCCTGGGGACAAGGAACGCACAGAGAGGCTTTCAGAAGGATCACTAAATCTGCTGCTACTTATACAGGATGCTAGTTTTTTGCTTACGCCTATTTTTGGCTGTACTGAACAGTAAAAGTTGGGTCTGCAACACAATTTGGGTGTCTGAAATCCCATCTCATCTCTCCCTAGGAGTTGCCCATTGAGAAATAAAATCTATAAAAAGTAATTTAAGCAACTGGTACCCATTGTTACGCATCCACCATTTTTTCAGCCGAGGACTTACCTGGAGGTAAATGTTAGCCAACCCTATCTTTGGAGGTTCCTCATATGCCTCTTGGAAGCAAAGGGGTGCTCTTCCATTCTAAACTATGGGGCTGTGTGTTTCTATTTAAAGTCCCGGCATGCAAGGGTGGATTCATAGGATACTGCAAGAAAAAAGAGCCACCATGAAACAGTAAACCTGGGGCAGCAGGCATGGCAGCAGCTCAAACTGAAACATAAGCAACAAGTAAAATGAAGAAGCTGCATACTCCGTAATTGATTAAATTAGCTGCTGAAAGAACCTAAAAATGAGGGGAAAAAATCATATTTATTCTATCTTTTACACTTGTATTCACCATACTCTACAGTAGACATGTGCATTCGTTTTCGTCTGAATGCACTTTAATCCGAATTCCAGGGATTTTCGCGTTTGTTTTAACAAAAGATATCGAACGCGCAGAATCCGAAATCTGAAAGATCTGACTTAAAAAATGCTTTATTTTCGTTTCGACAACAGTTCGATACAGATACTGTAGAAGATTTGACATGACAGTGACAATAGTGATCTGTGTCTATTTAACCTGCGGTCGAATGTGCCTAACCTAATGCCGCGTACAGACGGTCGTTTTTTGTGATGAAAAAAAACAACGTTTTAAAAAACGTCATTTAAAATGATAGTGTGTGGGCAAAACGTCGTTTTATGTCTTCAAAAAAACGACAAAAAAAATTCGAACATATTTGAATTTTTTGTGTCGTTTTTCAAAACGTAGTTTTTTGTGTCAATTTAAATGATAGTGTGTGGGCAAAACGACGTTTAAAACCCACGCATACTCAGAAGCAAGTTATGAAGCTAGCTTCAATGGAAAAGAGTGGTGAACGTAACCGCGCTTTGCTAGAGCATTTTGAAAAAACGTTGGTGTGTAGGCAACGTCGTTTTTGAAAATGAAGTTTCAAAAACGTCGTTTTATTTCATGATTTAAAACGTCGTTTTTTTTTCATCACAAAAAACGACCGTCTGTACACAGCATTACTTTATTAGTCCAAGATTATTCGACATAGAGAGAAAAGATTTGACATTTTAGAGACATGAAGATTCGACAAAGCAGCTAAAAACATACGATCACCGCGAGCGGACATTTATGGTCAAATGCTCGGCCCATAGGCGATAGAAGAATTCTAATGTTGGTTGACTAGTAATAATAATTAATAAATATAATTATTACTAGTCATACAACATTAGAATTCTACTATAGCTTGTGGGCAGAGCATTCGACCGGAAATGTACAATTCGGCGTACAGTTTAGCCTCTTCGTCAAATCTTCTTAAAACATTCAACAGACACCATAAGCCTTCAATGACAGATGCGACCTTAATTAATTCTGATTTTCGAATGAATGCATTTTTTCACAAAAAAAATAAAATAAAAACTAATTTCGGGAGTGATGCCGCGTACACACGACCATTTTTAATGTCATGGAAAAAACAACCTTTTTCTCGACGTGATTCTTGTCAAGCCTGCCTTGCATACACACGATCATGAAAAAAAAATTGCTCTAGCAAAGCGCGGTGTTGTACAACACGTACAACGGCACAATAAAGGGGAAGTTCCATTCGGATGGCGCCACCCTTGGGGCTACTTTTGCTGATTTTGTGTTAGTAAAAGTTTGGTGAGAGACGATTTGCGCTTTTCAGTCTTCGTGCTTTTCAGTCTGTTACAGCGTGACGAATGTGCTATCTCCATTACAAACGCTAGTTTTACCAGAACGAGCGCTCCCATCTCATAACTTGCTTCTGAGCATGCGCGTCTTTTTCCCGTCGTTAAAGCCTACACGCGACCGTTTTTCACGACGTGAAAAACAACGCGAAAAATTTGAGTTCTAAAAAAAAAATCTAAATTTTTAATGCCCATTTTTCACATCGAGAAAATGCTCTGGAGCCCACACACGATTGTTTTTAATGACCAATTTAAAAAATTGCATTTTTCTCGTCATGAAAAACGGTCGTGTGTACACGGCATAACTAAATAAATTTATTTTTCGGACGAAAATGAAATTCAGAAACAAAATATTTCAGTGTGCACATGTCTAATAAACAGTATATATTCATTATACATAATGGGGCATCTACTGATACGCCGGCGTACTTTCAAATTTCCCGCGTCGTATCTTTGTTTTGAATCCTCTAAACAAGATACGACGGCATCTGGGTTAGATCCGACAGGCGTACGTCTTCGTACGCCTTCGGATCTAAGATGCAATTCTTCGGCGTCCGCTGGGTGGCGTTCCCGTAGTTTTCCGCGTCGAGTATGCAAATTAGCTATTTCCGACAATCCACGAACGTATGAGCGGCCGTCGCATTTTTTTACGTCGTCTCCAGTCGGCTTTTTTCGGCGTATAGTTAAAGCTGCTATTTCCTTGCGACGTCATTTAGCGCAATGCACGGTGGGAAATTTAGGAACGGAGCATGCGCAGTTAGTTCGGCGCGGGGACGCACTTCATTTAAATGAAACACGCCCCCTACTCGCAGATTTGAATTACGCGCCGTTACGCCGCGAGAGATAGACTACGCCGACCTAACTTACGACGCAAATTCGTTGAGGATTTGAACCAAAAGGAAGTAAGTTACGGCGGCATAGCATATCTCAGATACGCTGAGCCGGGGCAGATCTTTGTGAATCTGCCCCAATGATTTTAATTTAAAATATAACAATCTACATTTCTTACATAAATTTTAAACTCTAATGCCGCGTACACACGATCATTTTTTGGCTTGTAAAAAAACGATGTTTTTCAGCCTCTAGAAAAAACAAAGTTTTTTCCAACTTCATCATTAAAACGACGTTGCCCACACACGATTGTTAAAAAAAAAATGCTCTAGCAAAGCGCGGTGACGTACAACACGTACAACGGCACTATAAAGGGGCAGTTCCATGCGGATGACGCCACCCTTTGGGCTGCTTTAGCTGATTCCGTGTTACTAAAAGACCATTCGCGCTTTTCTATCTGTTACAGCGTGATGAATGTGCTTACTCCATTACGAACGGTAGTTTTACCAGAACGAGTGCTCCCGTCTCCTAACTTGCTTCTGAGCATTTGCGGGTTTTTCACGTCGTTTTAGCCCACACACAACCATTTTTTACAACCAGAAAAATGACATTGTTTAAAACGTTGTTAAAAAATGCAGCATGTTCGAATTTTTTTTTTGTCGTATTTCAGAACCTGAAAAATGATGTGAAGCCCACACACGATCGTTTTAAATGACATTTTTTAAAAACTTTGTTTTTTACAAGCCGAAAAATGATCGTGTGTACGCGGCATAATACCTTTACACATTTTGGCCATTTAACATATTAGAGACAATTCCCGAAGTAATATTTCAATAGCAATCCCACTGCCATTCTAAAGTGCTACTATTGTCGGGAACATGATCATGACCCTTACTCCTGCCTTTTAAAAGCCACAAAATGAGTGTTGGCTGCTGCCTCCGCTACATTCCCAGGAAAACAACATGGCCGCACTCTTGCTTTTCTTGGACGCCACAACAGGGCTCCCAGTCTCTAAGCTGTGGGTACAGCGAGAACAGAACCTGCCATCTGCAGCTGTGCAGTCCCTTCACGAGCTACTGGAGGCTTTTACCTTCTGTGCTTACGGTAATATCCAGCGTAAAAACACAAGTCTGGGGAAACATTAGCACTCACGACGTCAGCCTCATTACTAATGGTATGCGTTGTGCATATTAACAAGACGTTTAGATATTATGCTTGGATGGGCTCCTTTGCTTGTGTTAGCCTAATGCCTTCCATCGCTGTAGAGCCGCTCATTTTCCACCATGTCTAATAACCCTGTCTTTGGACGTAACTAAAATGTCAAGGCTGTTGGGGTAACACTTCGGCATGCCAGTAAACAGTTGACATTTTACAACCCAAAATCCCCTCTGATGCTGCAGTAGAGCAGCCAGAAGGCACACAGAACCCCCTTGTATAGAGAAGATGTAATGTTCTAATGCTGCCACTGCCATCTCACCTGGGTGCTTAATCCTAGATATTTACAGACTGAATATAACTAGGAAGATTATTAAACAGCTCAAATGTCCATTAAATTAAGAGAAAACATTTAATTTTGTTAGAATAGGCAAAACCTGCCTAAAAAAATAATGTTAAATGACGAAAATCAGCCATTTCCAGTCTTAAAACGCTGTAAAAATCACAAAACGATACCATCGTATAACTTAGGTGTGAATAATATGTATCCCGTAATTAATAAGTGACACAGCCGTAACCAGACTTATTAAAGTTACAAGTCTGCATATTTAAATTCCCAACCTATCAAAAACGTACAGTATATTTTTTTCCAAAAAAGCTCTACAATGTATCATTAAAGTGGAGCTCCACCAAAAAATTAAAAGTCAGTAGCTACACATACTGCAGCTGCTGACTTTTACTATTAGGGCACTTACCTGTCCAGGGATCCCGCGGTATCCTCACCCAAGTCAATTTTTGAATGGCTCTCGGGTGCAGGCGCCGCCATCTTGGGTAAGGGAGACGGGCAGAGGAGTCTTGTGGCTTCACAGTCGGTTTCCTACTGCGCATATGCGAATCGTGTTGCGCTTTCTTAATGGGCCTACTGCGGGGAGGGCTGAACTTCCGGCTGAGTTTATCGCGGCAAACTCAGCAGGAAGTGGAAGCAGATACCTCTCAAAATTAGTTACCCCCTCCTTCACAAGGTGCCAAATGTGGCACTGGAGGGGGGAAGGAGGCAGACAAGTGGAGCTTCCCCTTTTGGGTGGAGCTCTGCTTTAAAAAGCAATGCTTCAAGTAATATTAAAGTCAAGCTTTTAGTCTTGTTATACTTACCTGCTCTGTGCAGTGGTTTTGCACAGAGCATCCCCAACCCTCCTCTTCTTGGGTCCCCCGCCGGTGCACTCGGCTTCACCCTCCTGCCAAGTGCCCCCACAGCAAACAACTTGCTGTTGGGGCACCCGAGCAGGCTCTCTCCTGAGCTGCTGCTCTGTGCGTCCATTCAGACATGGAGCCGGGGGGGGGGGGGGGGTCGGTCCTGCCCCCCTCCCTCTTCTCATTGACTTACTGGCTGTGATTGACAGCAGCCGATGGCTCCCCCCGCTGTCTCAGCCAATGAGGAGAGAAAGTCCCTGGAGTGCCGAGACCTTTGTGTACATTACTGGACCGTGACGGGGCTCAGGTAAGTATTGGGGGGGGGGGGGGGAAGCTGCACATAGAAGGTTTTTTACCTTTAAAACCACTTTAAGCTGGCCATACATGGTTTCATTTATTTTAAAGCTAAACTAAATCCCCTATTCACACGTTTGAGGGGGGATGGGGGAATCCTCTGCACTGCACTATTGTATTCTGACAATGGGAAGACTCCCCCACTGTCAAAGTACAGAGATTACCATTTCAGCTGCTTTTTATTCGGCAGGGAAGTTGAACAGAAGTTGATCGGCAAAGGTCACACATGGATTGAAATTCGGCCAGTCCCTGCTGAACGGGATCAATTTTGATCCATGTATGGCCACCTTAAAGCTCCAGTCTGGTGACTTTGTTTAGGATAAGATGATACCATTAGTCTTCTGCAAGAAGAAAGAAGTATTTCCTCAGTCTCCTCTTCCCCAGTGATCAGGTTGTAGATGTGTGGAAAGTCACAAGAATAGTTTTGTTAGCGGAGAACCCACGAGCATATAACCTTTTCGCTAGTCTGTTGTCAACTTCAGTTAATTTGGAGCAGCTCCACGCTCAGTGATGCTTCTGGCAATGAAGGTTGAAGGTTCTTTTAGGAAAATATGGGAGCATCCCAACAGGGAAGGTGGCCTGGGGTGTACTGCAATAGCTTAAAACAGCAGCATGCTGCCACCTCAAAAAAACACGCAATGTTTTTGTATATAGCTTGTAATTATTACATATGCAGGCTCTGTTTCCTGCTTTACAGTAATACACAGTGGTTATAGAGTGGTTAAGATTTTGTCTTTTGTCTATGACTAAGCCTTGTGGACGAGGCGAAATGCGTTAGTTGGGCATGGCCTGGGAGGAACTTTTCGATTATTCATAGTTCCAACTGCTTAGGTGTGTGGCACCCTTGTTGTCACACACATTGTAGCATGCTAAGGATGTTTTTTTTCAGACGCGAACAATCAGTGTCACTGGTGGAGGCATTTTGAAAGAACATTTTGAGTGGGGCTCCAAGAAGCTCAGCAGGGATTCCCCTGATCCCTGGTCCCGCAGCTTTCAGACTCACTATTCTGGTTCTTGGGCACTTCAGGGTGAACAACCCTCAGTGTCATTAAACCTACTTCCTGTGAGCCCAGTGTGTCATGGCTGTGCCATGTACTTATAGGAACATTTTGCAGAGAGCGGTTCTGTGTCATTCCTTTGCTGGTCAGTTTTTCACTGATTGAAAACAGAAAATACCGCCTTTGGCCACTAGATGGAACTAAGAATCATAAGAAATCGCTATAATATGTAGAATAAGGAGACCTAATTAATTAAGACACCATTGGCTGCTTGAAACCGAATGTTTGTCACTAATCAGGTCAAGGGGAAGGGGGAAAGGGGGTTTTTGGGGGGGACTATTCACGGCACTGGTTAAACACAGTATAATAAAAATAACAAGTATTTATTGAACATAAAACAGGTATCATAGAGTAACATTTAAAAACAATCCCCACATTGCACAACAGTAAGTTATACACAAACTATATCTGCATGTAAGGAGTTGATCGTCTCGACCGGTTTCGCGGTAATGTACCGCTTCTTCAGGAGAGGGTTTGTCTACAAGATATGCATAAAACATATAAATATACAAGCAAGTTTATACAGTAGTTGTAAACATTTTATAACATAATCCAAACAACATGCCATATGATGGAGTGAAAAAACTCACCCAGACTGGTCAATTGATCGAGCCAGGAACCCAGTTGAAAACCTTCTTTGGCGCAAGGAGGGGGATATATTTATTTAGAACGGGCTCTATTAAGGAATAAAATTGATAGTTTCATATGTGACGAGGTGGTCAGTTATTTAATAGGGTGGGGATCACCGTGGAGTGTGTAAAAATGATATAACATAGTGACGAAGGTGAATTAAGGAGAGTGAAAGGTTGGGAGTGAAATAAAAGAAGGGGAGGGGCAGGGGAGGGGGGAGGGGAGGGGGGGAGGGAAGAAGGAGGAGAAGGGGAGAAGAAGGGGGGGGGGGGAAATGAAGGGAAGGAGAGGGGATGGTGGGTGTGTCTAGTGACACCATAAGAGTAAAATATTCTAAAGTTGCTGAGGTGGAAGAGGTTGTGTTAAAAAAGTTAATACTGAAGGAAGGGGCAGGAAATCGCTATAATACTTATTTCCATCTAGTGGTCAAATGCAGTATTTCCCATTTTCTTTATTTCCACTTTTTCTTGAAGAATTGCCATGCAATTTTTTTTTCTAAAAACACTCCTATCAGTGGATGACTATTGAGGTTCCTCTTTACCTTTACCCATCTATGGGCACAAGCCTACTAAGCCAAATTGTAAATCTATCTTTTCTCACACATGACTACAATTTTTTTACAAAAGGCATGCTGGTGTAGTACCATGCGATTTAGTGTGGCATAATTTTAAAAATCGTGCCTGCTTTTTTTGCATTGCAGCACGTTGGGTAGCCCATTGAAATAAGTGGGATGCCAAAAATGTGCCATGCAGGAACGCACAATAAAAATGCAGGCTTGGATGCACCTTTATTGGGTGAATGTACCTTAGTTTCAATGGGCTACCCGATGTGCTGGAACGTCCTGTAATTAAAAATGGCGACGTAACAAATAGCCTCCCCTATTCATTGCTGCCTCCCCCCATTTAATGCGTCCAATCCATTTCAGGACGTGATGCGGGGTGGGTGTTTTTTTTTAAAGCGGAGGTTCAACCTAAAAACAATTTTCTAACATTACATTGAGCTCACTCTTGACATTGACAGTACGCTGATGTTTTTCTTTTTTTTTGCCGTACATACCGTTGTATCGTTATTTTCCCCGCAGGCTTCCGGGTAGTGGCTCCCGCGGGAGTGGGCATTCCTATGCACAGGCTAAGTGATTGACGTGATGACAAAAGCTTCCCAGCGGCGCATAAGGCGCGTCATGAGTTGCCGAAAGAAGCCGAACGTCGGTGCGCAGGCGCCGTATAGCGCCGACTCGCAGTTCGGCATCTTTCGGCAACTCGTGACGCGCATTATGCACTGTGGGAAAGCTTGAAATGTGGGATGCCAAAAGTGGGATGCCAAAAATGTGCCATGCAGGAACGCACAATAAAAATGCAGGCTTGGATGCACCTTTATTGGGTGAACGTACCTTAGTTTCAATGGGCTGCCCGATGTGCTGGAACGTCCTGTAATTAAAAATGGCGACGTAACAAACCACATGGTGCTGCGGTGGGCAGGAACGCACCCACATTTGCTAGATGCGTGGGGGTGCCGTGTATACGGAAAGCATCAAATTTCCATGCGGTGTGGGAAACCGCACTTTCGCATGAATTTCCGCACCACAATTGGTGGGAACGAGCCCCCACTCTTCAGGCAAGCTAGATACAGTTGGCAATTACATTTACATATTTTATATGAGATCTTGACTCTTTAGATTTGATAACATATCACATTTAGATATTTACATATTTTTGTCTCTGAAGTTGCAACTAAAGCAAAAGTTTATCTGCAGCTTCCATGTCTGATGACGGTGGAGCCTCTCACTATGAAGTCTCTAGGCAGGAGCACTCTATTTAATGCGAGGAAATGGGCAATGTGACATTATCATACATTTTGTCCTTTTATGACACAAAATTGCCCTCTGATCAAAAGATTCTGTCACCGAATGCGCACAATGTAGGGAAAGAACGCCAAAAAATATGCCAGAGACAGAATCCAATCTTACAAAAGTCTAATACAAAGTCATATCATTTTTTTGTTCTGATATGGTCCGTGTCAAAGATCATTAAGAGAAACTAAAATTAGACATTGCGTTGTCGAAGGTTACAGTTACAGAAAAAGAAACATTCCACTGGCTTAAATGTAGCCAAGAAATTGTATAAATGGAAGAGAGTTTGACATTAATTTGCTTAGTTTGCCCTCTGGTGGCATTTGATGTGAATTGCAGAACAAGGGTCATGCACTGTTATTATTTTTATTATTATTATCATTATTATTATTATTATTTCAGGTACTTATATAGCGCCATCAATTTACACAGCGCATTACATATACATTGTACATTCACATCAGTCCCTACCCTCAAGGAGCTTACAATATAATGTCCCTAACTCACATTCATATACTAGGGCCAATTTTAGACACAGTGGGCCGGATTCAAAGAGATTTGCGCATTTATTACGGAAGCGCAGGGCAACGATTTTGCCCTGCGCCCCCACAATTTTTTTGCGCTGCCCTCGATTCACGGAGCATAAGGTCCGTAAATTGTGCGGGCGTGCCGGCAAAATGCCCGGCGCAAGAGCACGCAATTTAAATGATCCCGTAGGGGGCGGGAATCATTTAAATTAGGCACGTTCCCGCGCCGAGCGTAGAGCGCATGCTCCGTCGGGAAAATTTTCCGACGTGCATTGCGGCAAATGACGTCGCAAGGACGTCATTTGCTTCAAAGTGAACGTGAATGGCATCCAGCGCCATTCACGATTCACTTACGCAAACTACGTAAAATTCAAATTTCGTGACGCGGGAACGACGGGTATACGTAACATGGGCTGCCCCTGCTAATAGCAGGGGCAGCCTTGCGCGAAAACCGCCGTACGTAAACGACGTAAATTGCGTACGCAGGGCTCGCACAACGTTGTGAATCGGTGTTAGTATGCAATTTGCATACTATACGCTGAGCACAACGGGAACGCCACCTAGCGGCCATCGCAAGAATGCAGCCTAAGATATGCGGGCATAAGAGCCTTCTGCCACGCAGATCTTAGGCTGCAGTCGGCGTAACGAGGTTCCTGAATCAGGAGCACTCGTTACGCCGGGGCAACTAAGCAATTGCGCTGTGTAACCTATGGTTACACAGGCACAATTGCTTCTTGAATCTACCCCATTGAGCTCACTCTTGACATTGACAGTACGCTGATGTTTTGTTTTTTTTTGCCGTACATACCGTTGTATCGCTATTTTCCCCGCCGGCTTCCGGGTAGTGGCTCCCCCGCGGGAGTGGGCATTCCTATGCACAGGCTAAGTGATTGACGTGATGACAAAAGCTTCCCAACGGCGCATAAGGCGCGTCATGAGTTGCCGAAAGAAGCCGAACGTCGGTGCACAGGCGCCGTATAGCGCCGACTTGCACTTCGGCTTCTTTCGGCAACTCGTGACGCGCATTATGCGCCGTGGGAAAGCTTTTGTCATCACGTCAATCACTTAGCCTGTGCGTAGGAATGCCCACTCCCCAGGGAGCCACTAACCGGAAGCCGGCGGGGAAAATAGCGATACAACGGTATGTACGGCAATTTTTTTTTTTTAAATATCAGCGTACTGTCAATGTCGAGAGTGAGCACAATGTAATGTTAGAATCTTTTTTAGGGTGACCCTCCACTTTAAGTACTGATTAGAGCCAGAGGTTCTAATAGGCTTCAAAATAAGTGGGCTTGGGGCGATCAGAATACGCTCGGAGCCCACCCAGGTGTGTGAGAATAGGGAATTAATATTCCCTATTCTCACACTGAATCACCTCTCTGCCAATCAGGAAGCAAGGGTCTGGGACCCACTTCCCGACTGGCTAAAAGGAGAAGCGTTCTGATTGGCCACAGAAAAGGAGGGAGATGGAAACGGCCGAGCAGGGGAAGGAGAAGCTGCCACTGGAGGAGAATACTAGTCCCATCAATACACATAGTAATGGAGACAAACAAAAGCAGACACATTTTAATCCATAGATACAGTGGAGGGGTAAGCATAGCCATTATATCATATCATCAGAGAGGCATGTGATTGGCCACCAATTTTTCCCTGCAGCAGGAAAACTACACCAAACATACAACCAATGTCATTAAAGCCCATTTCTGGGCAATAGTGCTCGTTGTTTCTAAGGGTGAGCCTCTGGAAAACTGAGCTCCCCCACAGTCCAGTGGTAAACTGTTCCTGTCTATGGAGAATGCGCTGTGTCTGCTGACGTCAAAACAGTCCAGTCCAAAGACCGCTGAAGCGTGGGAGTGCTAGACTGGTCTTGTTCCAGGAGGATGGTAGGATAAGGTAAGCATATCTCCGCCGTCCTCTCCCCTAGAAAAAAACGCACAGTTAAAGGGGTTGTAAAGGATTTTTTTTTTTTTACCTTAATGCATTCAATGCATTAAGGTGAAAAAACTTCCGAGTATACCGCCCCCCCCCGTTATACTTACCTGACCACTCGAAAGTCCCGCGCTCGGCCCCGACATCCTCTTCGCCGCTTAGCCTGGCCATTGATTGGCTAGAGCAGATGGATTGAAAGCAGCGCAGCCATTGGCTGGCGCTGCTGTCAATCACATCCAATGACACGGCGTGCCGAGGGGCGGGGCCGAGTGATACAGCAAGCAGCTATGGCTGAGGGGGCTTGCATGAATGTGTGGAGTTCTTGCGGGGAGGACCAGAGACAGACGCCAAGGGACCCCAGATTTTTCCTCAGTTTAGGCCGATACGTATTCTTCTACCTATTTTTGGTAAATATTTTTATTATTTATTTTTTTTACTACTAATGGCAGCGATCAGCGATTTTTTTCGTGACTGCGACATTATGGCGGACACATCGGACAATTTTGACACATTTTTGGGACCATTGTCATTTTCACAGCAAAAAATGCATTTAAATTGCATCGTTTATTGTGAAAATAACAGTTGCAGTTTGGGAGTTAACCACAGGGGGCGCTGAAGGAGTTATGTTTCACCTAGTGTGTGTTTACAACTGTAGGGGGGTGTGGCTGTAGGTCTGAAGTCATCGATCGTGTCTCCCTATAAAAGGGATCACACGATCGATGCAGCCGCCACAGTGAAGCACGGGGAAGCCGTGTTTACATACGGCTCTCCCCGTTCTTCAGCTCCGGGGAGCAATCGCGAGGGGGCGGCTAGAAACGAATAGCCGCGCCCTCATCCCGGATCGCTCCCCGGCGATTTCCGAACGCCGCATGTACCGGGGGGGGGGGGGGGGGTCCCGACCCGCGGAAAAGCAGGGACTTACATCTACGCCCATATGCCTGTACTTGCCATACTGTGGACGTATATCGGTGAATGATACCATATAGTGAACAGTGAATTGAGTATATTCTATAAACTTTCAATGCAAAAAAATGTCCTTAATGAAAACAAATGATGCTAAAAAGTGCTTAATGGATATTGAGAGATGAATCTAAAGAGCCAAAAAGTCCATCATGCAGAAGGTTTCAAGTGAAGATGTCCCCAGTGCAGAATATATACATCATCCAGGAAAGGTGACAAGAAAGGGCACTTCCACCAAAGACACACACTGCCCCTTACCGGATATAGTTGGTCTCTGTTTAGGAGACCAAAAATCGCAAATAGTGATATATTGAAGCAGGTGTTTCCATTAATAGATCTATCTCCAACCTCATCAGAGTCGGTCACTCCTCTCAGCCAAACAGGATGAACATATGTAAAGGAAGAGGGACTCACAATAGTGTAAAATCTTCGAGATTTAAATGAATAAAAAAGGGTATGCACTCACATCTCAGTTGATTAGTCAAGGCATCCAACAATAAACAAGCCGGCCAGCTTAAACAACGAACGCCCGTATCTTCCGGGTTCCAACAGTATGCACGCTGACGTCAGAACGTCGCCTCCCTACGTTTCGTCACTAGGGGATGTATATATTCTGCACTGGGGACATCTTCACTTGAAACCTTCTGCATGATGGACTTTTTGGCTCTTTTTTAGATTCATCTATCAATATCCATTAAGCACTTTTTAGCATCATTTGTTTTCATTAAGGACATTTTTTTGCATTGAAAGTCTATAGAATATATTCAATTCACTGTTCACTATATGGTATCATTCACCGATATACTGTCCATAGACAGTCTGTTATATTATTAGCGCGATCTGCTTCCTGTTTTATATTTGTTTGGTGTGGTATAACACCTTTTGATCGCAGCTTTTCACCACATTTTCATTTTTTAGATTTAGAACAAGCGCAATTTTTTCCATACATTCTGTGGACGTACATATACATGCGGCGGTCGTTACGTGGTTAAAAAACGCAGATCCCAAATCTAATCAGCGGCTCCTCCGGGGGTAGCGCTACAGATGTTTTGCAAATGGCATACAAAAAGAGTTGAGCGGTGCTTGAAGGGTTTGGAAAAACTATGTTTCTCAGGAGTCTTGGGAAGAGAAATGCAGTTTACGTACACAACATACGTACATAACAGTACAGTTAATCTAGCCAGGCACTGTTATGAACTAAGTTAATCTGTGCCATCCTCCTGGCGCCTCTGTATCTCTGTCTTGTTATGTAATTACAGCTACGGCAGGTTAATGGGTCACTACTGCAGACAGGAATGATAGTGGGACCTGAGAAAGCTATTGAAGTCAGTGACATAATTTGTGTATTATTGCCCAGAGTTTGATGAGTAACTGCTCTATATGACCATCATATACCAGTGATAAGCCTCACACGGCCCCCAATCAGGCTGTACAGTTTACAGGGCATCACTCAAAGCCTAACTACTGTTCGTGTTTTCTAGGGTTGGATCAGTTCTGTTTAAACAGTCAAATTCAATCCATCGACCATAAATCCTTCCAAGGTAATGACTGAGAAAATATTTGTTTGAGTTACTATCTCAAAGCACCTATTTATGGAACTCTCGAGATGGGAGAATTCTTCTCTATTGCAATGTTTTTACGTCAATTTTTTTATGGTTCTCTAAAATGAAAGTTTGTCATTGGTTTGCTCATTGCAGATACTGGCCCAGATTCACAACGGAGATACGACGGTGTATCTCCAGATACGCCGTCATATCTATGCGACTGATTCTTAGAATCAGTTACGCATAGATATCCATTAGTCTCTTACGCCGTCGGATCTAAACTGCATTTTTTTTTTTGCCCGCTAGGTGGCACTTCCGTCGAATTCTGCGTTGAGTATGCAAATTAGCTAGATACGCGAATTCCCGAACGTACACGCGGCCGACGCAGTCAAGTTACGACGTTTACGTTAGGCTTTTCCCGGCGTAAAGTTGCCCCTGGGTCTATGAGGCGCAACCAATGTTAAGTATGGCCGTCGTTCCCGCGTCGAAATTTGAAAAAAGTTACGTCGTTTGCGTAAGCCGTCTGTGAATGGGGCTGGACGGCATTTACGTTCACGTCGAAACCAATGACGTCCTTGCGACGTCATTTGGAGCAATGCACACTGGGATATTTTACGGACGGCGCATGCACAGTTCGTTCGGCGAGGGGACGCGCTTAATTTAAATGATACACGCCCCCTACCCGCCGAATTTGAATTCTGCCGGGTGATTTACGCTACGCCGCCGCAACTTACGGAACAAGTGCTTTGAGAATACAGCACTTGCCCATGTAAGTTGCGGAGGCGTAACGTAAATCAGATACGTTACGCCCGCACAGAATTGCGCGGCTGTACGTGAATCTGCCCCAGTGTATAAAAGTAGAAATCCTTCATTACTGGCAATTGACTGGCTACACTCCCTACACTGGCTCCCGATCGCCCAGCGAATTAAATTCAAAATACAGTGGAACCTCGGATTACGAGCATAATCCGTTCCAGGAGAATGCGCGTAATCCAAAGTACTCGCATATCAAAGCGAGTTTCCCCATTGAAGTCAATGGAAACTAAAATAATTTCTTCAGCTTTGACTTCAATGGCATGCAATACCGCATGTGGCCTAAGGTGGGGGGCGCCGGTGAGCCTCAGAAACAGCCGGAAAGGCCCGAGGACAGTTCGGCTGACCTCAGCAAACCTTGGAAAGGCTTGGGAACGGAGTATTTCCGTGTCTTTCCAAGCATTTCCGAATGGCCGTTCGACTCCCCCCACCTCAGGCCAAACACGGTACTGCACACCGCTTTGGCCTGATTCCTGCTCGTTTTGCGAGACAACTCTCGCAAACCGAGTTAGGTTTTTTAAAAATACAGTGCTCGCATTGCGAACCGCTCGTTAACCGCGTTACTCGCAATCCGAGGTTCCACTGTACTAACCACAACATACAAAGCCATCCACAACTCCACCGTCCTCTCCGCTCTTCTCAAGACCTCCTACTCTCAAGCTCTCTCGTCTCTTCCTCCCATGCTCGTCTCTAGGATTTCTCCAGAGCCTCTCCCATCCTCTGGAACGCGCTACCTCAACCTGTCCGGCTATCCCCTACACTTGCTACCTTCAGGCGATCCCTGAAAACTCATCTCTTCAGGGTAGCCCGTCACGTCTCCAACTAATCATTACTTAATTAATTTTTTTTTTACACTTTTTAAAAAAAAATTTGATCACTTTTATTCCTATTACAAGACATTTTAACATCCCTTGTAATAGGAATCACTGTGACAGGTCCTCTTAATGGAGAGATGTGGGGTCAATAAGACCCCACATCTCTCCTCCAGGCTTGAAAGCATGAGATTGTGAAAAAAAATTCACAGATCTCCTGCCGACAGCCGCGATTGCGGCTTTGTTTACTTCCGGGTACCCGGGCGTGACGTCACAACGTCGCACCCGGGCCTCCGATGGTCAGAGATCTCTATCGTCATGAGCCGGCGCCCGATGGGAGCCCGGAGAAGCACCGGATGGCGGTAGGAGGGGGAGGGGGGGACCTCCCACTGCCTATAAGAACGAAGTGGCGGAAATGCCGCTATGATTGTTCTTATCGTGCACAGAATCGCCGGCAGAAGACGGTGATGTCTGAATGATGTCTGTAGCTGCAGTCATCATTCAGATATCACCGCACAAAGTCGAGGACGTCATATGACGTCCTCGGTGGACAAGTGGTTAAAGGGGTTGTAAAGGTTTGTTTTTCTAATTTTCTAAATGGGTTCCTTTAACCACTTCAGCCCCGGACCAAAATGCAGGTAAAGGACCAGGCCCCTTTTTGAGATTCGGCACTGCATCGCTTTAACTGACAATTGCGCGGTCGTGCGACGTGGCTCCCCAACAAAATTAGCGTCCTTTTTTCCCCCACAAATAGAGCTTTCTTTTGGTGGTATTTGATCAACTCTGCGGTTTTTAGTTTTTGCGCTATAAACAAAAATAGAGCGACAATTTTGAAAAAAAATCTATATTTTTTTACTTTTTGCTATAATAAATATCCCCCAAAAATATATAAATTTTTTTTTTTTTTTACTCAGTTTAGGCCGATATGTATTCTTCTACATATTTTTGGTAAAAAAAAAAAAATCGCAATAAGCGTTTATCGATTGGTTTGCGCAAAATTTATAGTGTTTACAAAATAGGGGATAGTTTTATTGCATTTTTATAAAAAAATATTTTTTTACTACTAATGGCGGCAATCAGCGATTTTTTTTTTCGTGACTGCGACATTATGGCGGACACTTCGGACAATTTTGACACATTTTTGGGACCATTGTCATTTTCACAGCAAAAAATGCATTTAAATTGCATTGTTTATTGTGAAAATGACAGTTGCAGTTTGGGAGTTAACCACAGGGGGCGCTGAAGGAGTTATGTTTCACCTAGTGTGTGTTTACAACTGTAGGGGGGTGTGGCTGTAGGATTGACGTCATTGATTGTGTCTCCCAATAAAAGGGATGACACGATTGATGCAGCCGCCACAGTAAAGCACGGGGAAGCCATATTTACACGCGGCTCTCCCCGTTCTTCAGCTCCGGGGACGATCGCGGGACCCCAGCGGCGATCGGGTCCGCGGGTCCTGCGGTCCTGGAGCTTTGGACCGAGTCGCGGGCGCGCGCCCGCGGCTGGGTAGATGTACACGACGTGCCGGTACGTCCATCTGCCCAGCCGTGCCATTCTGTGGACGTATAGGCGGCGGTCCTTAAGTGGTTAAGCTAGTGCATTGTTGGTTCACTTACCTTTTCCTTCTATTTCCCTTCTAAATGTTTTTTTCTTTGTTTTCTTTGTCTGAATTTCTCACTTCCTGTTCCTCCTCAGTAAGCTGTTATTGCTGACTAACCCCCAGCCAGAACGGCTCGGATGATGGTGGAAAGCTTACTGAGGAGGAACAGGAAGTGAGAAATTCAGACAAAGAAAAAAAACATTTAGAAGGGAAATTGAAGGAAAAGGTAAGTGAACCAACAATGCACTAGCTTGAAGGAACCTATTTAGAAAATAAAAACCTTTACAAGCCCTTTAAGCGGTTAATCACAGATTAAATACATATATGGAAAATAGTTTTACCCGCAAAGGGATTTGTATTTCTGTCCATCCGGTTCTAAGATTTACACCAATTTGCCACAACCCTTTCAAACAGATCTCTCTGATCTCTTCTCCTATCAGAATGCTGATTTCACTGCGTCAAACATAATTGGCTCCATGTACTGTTTCTACTTACCTCTTTCCGAGCCCTGCTTTACAGACTACAAGAGGCTCATACCAAGTAAAATTCAAGTACTGCAATCATTTTTGCCTTTTATATTTGCTTGGAATTTCACAATTAATTCATGTAAAAATATCAGGATAGCGATGTTTAACCAGTTGCCGACCAGCCGCCGCAGTTTTACAGCGGCAGATCGGCTCGGTTGCGTGAAATCACGTAATATTACGTGATTTTGCATTTCAGCCACTAGGGGCGCACTCGCGCCTGGTGATGACGCGTGGGCGCGATCACAACTGGGCACCCGCGATTGCTCGTTACAGAGCGAGAACCGGGAGCTGTGTGTTTAAACACACAGCTCCCGGTCCTGTCAGGGGAGAAATGCCTGACCGTCTGTTCATACAATGTATGAACAGCGATCTGTCATTTCCCCATGCCAGTCCACCCCCCCCCCCTTCAGTTAGAACACACCCAGGGAACATACTTAACACCTTTCTCGACCCCAAGTGTTAACCCCTTCCCCGCCAGTGACATTTTTACAGTAATCAATGCATTTTTATAGCACTGATCGCTATAAAAATGCCAATGGTCCCAAAAATGTGTCAAAAGTGTCGAAAGTGTCCGCCATAATGTCGCAGTACCGATAAAAATCGCAGAGCTCCGCCATTACTAGTAAAACAAAAAAAAAATATTAATAAAAATGCCATAAAACTATCCCCTATTTTGTAGACGCTATGGCCCGGATTCAGATAAATTTTCGCATTCTATCGGCGGGCGTAACGTATCTCAGATACATTACGTCGCCGTAACTTAGAGTGCAAGTTCCGTATTCAGAAAGAACTTGCGCCCTAAGTTAAGGTGGCGTAGCGTCTGTGGTCCGGCGTAAGCCCGCGGAATTCAAATTATCCAGGCAGTGGGCGTGTTGTATGGTAATGAAGGCTGACCCCACGTAAATGACGTTTTTGACTAACGGCGCATGCGCCGTCCGTGAACGTATCCCAGTGCGCATGCTCCAAATTAACCCGCAAAAAGCCAATGCTTTCGACGTGAACGTAAATTACGCACAGCCCTATTCGCGAACGACTTGCGCAAACGACCTAATCGACGGAAAATTTTACGCTGGCCTGACGTCCATACTTAACATAGGATACGCCTCATATAGCAGGGGTAACTTTACGCCGGAAAAAGCCTAACGTAAACAACGTAAAAAAATGCGCCGGGCAGACGTACGTTTCTAAATCGGCGTATCTACCTAATTTGCACATTCCTCGCGTAAATCTACGGAAGCGCCACCTAGCGGCCATCGTAAATATGCAGCCTAAGATACGACGGTGTAAGACACTTACGCCGGTCGGATCTTAGGAAAATCTATGCGTAACTGATTCTCTGAATCAGGCGCATAGATACGACCCCGCACACTCAGAGTTACGTCGGCGTATCCGTAACTCGTATCTGAATCCGGGCCTATAACTTTTGCGCAAACCAATCAATAAACGCTTATTGCAATTTTTTTTTTTTTAGAAAAATATGTAGAAGAATACGTATCGGCCTAAACTGAGGGGAAAAAAACGTTTTTTTTATATATTTTTGGGGGATATTTATTACAGCAAAAAGTAAAAAATATTCATTTTTTTTTTTCAAAATTTCACTCTATTTTTGTTTATAGCGCAAAAACTAAAAACCGCAGAGGTGATCAAATACCACCAAAAGAAAGCTCTATTTGTGGGGAAAAAAAGGACACAGATTTTGTTTGGGAGCCACGTCGCACGACCGCGCAATTGTCAGTTAAAGTGATGCAGTGCCGAATCGCAAAAAGTGGCCCGGTCATTGACCAGCAATATGTGGTCAATGACTGAAGTGGGGCTGAAGTGGTTAAATAATAGAATATACTAACAAAAAAAAAATATATATTATATATATATATATATATATATATATAAAAAAAAATATGTAATTGCTTCAACACATAAATCTTAAATCGAGGAGTGACGTATTTGTGTTTAGACCGTAACGTGATGAAACGCCATAAACATTCCGCTTGGAGACATTTACTATACGTATTGTAAAGATGCCTTTGCCAAATAACTTACTAAAACATTATCGGTAAAACTGAAACATGCTACAAAAATACTGAAACTCATTTGCACGGCAATAAGCTAATATTGTTCATCTATAAAAAGTCAGACTGTAAACTCGGAGAGAAAGAGACATAAAAATAAATCAGCAAACCGCGTCCAAAGTCCAGAGCATAAATGAAAAAAAAAGGAGAGCGTTTCAGTGAAGAAGCTCATTGAGGCCCCTTTCACACTGGGGCGGGAGCAGAGTCGGCGGTAAATCGCTGCTTTACCACCAATTTCGCGTCGGTTTTCCCCGCTAGCGGGGCGCTTTTACCCCCCCCCCCCCCAATAGTAGTCGAGAAAGGGTTAAAAAAACGCTGCAAAGCGCCTTAATTGTACCAAAAACGATTTCCACAGTACACAGGGGGCAGCAGGGCAGAACACAGGGGGGGGATCAGGAGTGCATTTTGTACAGAGTGACGGTGAGAGACTGCAGACATAGTACAAGAGACGGTCATAAACAACGCCACTAAAAAGTGAGCCATGCTTAGGTTACTTTTCAGAGGCATTTGACATGCAGTGAGGAGAAGATATTGCATTTCCTTACTGCCTGTTTAACCCCCTAAATACCAATTAAAAGCACAAAGTCCTGTTATAGGCTGAAGAAACAAAGCTGGGGGGGAGGGGAGCTCGGTCACAGATCACTCACTTCAATCACAGCGGCTTCAGGATTACAGGGAGACTGTCAGCTGTTCACATCATATTCAGTCACACACAGCACAGGGGGGAGGGGCGGACACAGGGAGAGGTGGGCGGGAAGAAGCAGAATAACAGAAGGTTGCCATGGCAACACTGATGGAGCGTCCTACGGGGTGGCACTGGTCTGACACCCACTAATATGTAGGCGGGACTTTATGATCATCGTCGCTGCACATAGAAGCAGGGCCACCATCAGGGGGGTACAGGCAGTACACCTGTAAGGTGAAATATATTTAAAAAATATATTTTTTTTTAATAAAAAAATAAATAAAAAAATGGGGGGTTGCCATCTGGGGCCCGGAGGCAACCCCCCATTTTTTTATTTTTATTTTTTATAAAAAAAAATATTTTTTTTTAATATATTTCTATTTTATTTTTTATCAAAAGGGACAATTTTATTTTTTTATGGGGTCCGGAGGTTCCCAGGGGCCCGGAGGCCCACAGGGCCCCAGATGGCAACCCCCCCCCCCCCCATTTTTTTATTTATTTTTTTATAAAAAAAAAATATATATTTTTTAATATATTTCTATTTTATTTTTTATTAAAAGGGACAATTTTATTTTTTAGAGGTCCGGAGGTCCCCAGGGGCCCGGAGGCCCAGAGGGCCCCCGGATGGCAACCCCCCCTTTTATTTATTTTTTTATAAAAAATATATATATTTTTTTAATATATTTTTATTTTATTTTTTATTAAAGGGACAATTTTATTTTTTAGGGGTCCAGAGGTTCCCAGGGGCCCGGAGGCCCACAGGGCCCCGGATGGCAACCCCCCCTTTTTTTTATTTATTTTTTTATAAAAAAATATATATTTTTTTTTAATATATTTTTATTTAATTTTTTATTAAAGGGCCAATTTTTTTTTTTTTTTAGGGGTCCGGAGGTCCCCAGGGGCCCAGAGATTTCCAGGGCCCCGGATGACAACCCTCTTTTTTTTATATATTTTTTTATTTCTTTTATTTTTTATTTTTATATATATTTTTTTATAAATGTTTATTTTTTATATATATATATATATATATATATATATATATATATATATATATATATATATATTTTTTTTTTTTATTAAAGGGCCCAGAGGTTTCTTTTTTTTTTTATTAAAGGGCCGCCAGGACAGGAGGAAAAACAGCCAAGGAACCACAGAGCTCCGTTTTTTTTTTAAACTGTTTTCCTATTTTGAATTCAATAAAATGTATTTTTATCCATTTGTAAGACCGCTGTGCTAATACAGTGTCACATAAAGTATTTCAATGATCTCCATAACATTCTGTAGGATCTCTGCTAAAATATATATATAATGTTTGGTGGTTCTAAGTCATTTTCTAGCAAATAATACTGATTTTATCTTGTAAACAACAAATGTCAGGTCTTGAAGGAATATATCTTCCTTGATAAAAACACATCTGGGTATTTGTTCAACGGCTGTTGGTAACCAGGTTTGAAAAAAACAAGCTCCACCCACTATGATGTCACAAAGACTGACTCCCTCACCCCCACTCATCACCATGGCAACAGAATGTTTTGGAATAACAGAGCACAGAGTGGGAGGGGCTTGTTTTGCCGCATCATAGCACACAGAGTGGGAGGAGCTTGTTTTGCTTTATAAGGCACACCGCAGAGCTACAGCCTCATTCTGTAGTTGCAGAGCGCAGAGAGAGCACACAGATTTTTCAGCTCCACGTTGTATTGAGTTGAACGACTTTATTTTCACTTGAAAATAATCTTTGTATTTAAAAATGAACAGATTGGTTTATTTACCAATTATTTGGGCGATTTTTGTCAGTGTGGGACTAATAACAACATTTGTCCTCACTGTTGAATATGGCCATAGTGATACCCATGTATTGTATATCAGCAATACTGGATGCTCTGAACCGGAGAAGTCCATTTTCTTTGGTGTTCTAGCAGTTTCGGCTGTTCTTGATGCCGTCATTAAGTACTATATGTACAAACACCTCCACCTACACTCAGGGAATCGCCACCCCTGGGTGCAGATCTTCATCTTAGCGATCGGATTGATCAGCTGCGTTGGAACATTTATGGTTGGCGCAAACCCAGTGAATACCCGTGTATTACCACATCGGATCGGGACAATCCTGTCCTTTGCAGGAGCGGCAATACACAACATCTGTCTGGCTACATTGCAGTATAAGCTCAATATCAGCAGCCAGCCCATGTTCCACATTAGAATGCTTAACGCCAGCATGACTATTATTTTCGCTGGAATCTTTTGTTTGTTTCTTAACCGTAGCTACTGGGCCCCTGAATGGGAGTGGATATTGTTCGACATTGATGTCCTCTCTGAGTGGATTGCAGCCTCCACCCTGCTGATAAATAATCTCAGCTACTGTGTGGATCTTAATAGTCTGCCATCGACAAGCCAGCCCAGTTCTACCCAATACTGGAGTATAGAGTATTCTGACACAGGAGTCCGTTTTCAAATATATGGTCCAAACCAAAGTTCAGACCATGACCGAGAAGAAATGCCACCCAACTGGGACCAAAGTTCACACCATGACAATTCTCATTCCTGGCAGAGAGAAGAAATGCCACCCAACTGGGACCAAAGTTCACACCATGACAATTCTCATTCCTGGCAGAGAGAAGAAATGCCACCCAACTGGGACCAAAGTTCACACCATGACAATGCTCATTCCTGGCAGAGAGAAGAAATGCCACCCAACTGGGACCAAAGTTCACACCATGACAATGCTCATTCCTGGCATTCTAACACAGGAGTCCGTTTTCAGATGTATGTTCCATACCAAAGTTCAGACCATGACAATGCTCATTCCTGGCATTTTAACACAGAAGTCTGTTTGTAGATGTATGGTCCAAACCAAAGTTCACACCATGACAATGCTCATTCCTGGCAGAGAGAAGAAATGCCACCCAACTGGGACCAAAGTTCACACCATGACAATGTTTATTCGTGGCACAGAGGGGAGCAGGCTGGGATATGTAGAGATCACTGGGACCTGTAATATCGCCATAGAAAAAAATCATGCTGGGATATGTAGTCCCACAGCATTTATACCAGGCTGGGAGCTGCACTCCCACTACTTACACAGTGCATGCTGGGAGTTGTAGTTCCCCATGCAGACAGAGATTGCTGGGAGTTGGCCTATGGAGCTCTGTGTGGGGGATTGTCCCTCCTCCCCCGCTCTCCACACACCGACACCCACATCTCCACTCACCTACCACCGAGTGTGGGGCTCCAATTGCATGCCCTCCTCCACACACAGGGCTGATCCAGGAAATATTCGATAGCCTCTCGGGGGATCAGGAAGGAATTTTTTCCCCAGCTGGAGCACATTGAATCATGCTTTGCTGGGGTTTTTCGCCTTCCTCTGGATCAACTGCCTCACAACCCAAAACACCCACTCATCTACCACGAGGAGGGGACGCTACCACCCTGGGTATGGGGTGAGTATGGCCAGTGGAACTTTCCCCCAAGTTTCATCTGCCCTCACTCCCCCACGCCCAGCATACTGGTAATACCACCTGCCCTCACCTATATGCACTCATCTACCACCAAGAGGGTACACTACCACCCTGAGTATAGGGTGAGTGTGGCCAGTGGAACTTCCCCCCAAGTTTCATCTGCCCTCACTCCTCCACGCCCAGCATACTGGTAATACCACCTGCCCTCACCTATATGCACTCATCTACCACCAATAGGGTACGCTACCACCCTGAGTATAGGGTGAGTGTGGCCAGTGGAACTTCCCCCCAAGTTTCATCTGCCCTCACTCCCCCACGCCCAGCATACTGGCAATATCACCTGCCCTCACCTATATGCACTCATCTACCACCAATAGGGTATGCTACCACCCTGAGTATAGGGTGAGTGTGGCCAGTGGAACTTCCCCCCAAGTTTCATCTGTCCACATTCCCCCACGCCCAGCGTAATGGTACTACCCCCCTGGCCCCACCTATATGCACTCATCTACCACCAAGAGGGGACGCTACCACCCTGGGTATGGGGTGAGTGTGGCCAGTGGAACTTTCCCCACAAGTTTCATCTGCCCTCACTCCCCCATTCCCAGCATACTGGTAATACCACCTGCCCTCACCTATATGCACTCATCTACCACCAATAGGGTACGCTACCACCCTGAGTATAGGGTGAGTGTGGCAAGTGGAACTTCCCCCCAAGTTTCATCTGTCCACACTCCCCCACGCCCAGCATACTTTTAATACCACCTGCCCTCACCTATATGCACTCATCTACCACCAAGAGGGGACGCTACCACCCTGGGTATGGGGTGAGTGTGGCCAGTGGAACTTCCCCCCAAGTTTCATCTGCCCTCACTCCCCCACGCCCAGCATACTGGTAATACCACCTGCCCTCACCTATATGCACTCATCTACCACCAAGAGGGGACACTACCACCCTGGGTATGGGGTGAGTGTGGCCAGTGGAACTTTCCCCCAAGTTTCATCTGCCCTCACTCCCCCATTCCCAGAATACTGGTAATACCACCTGCCCTCACCTATATGCACTCATCTACCACCAATAGGGTACGCTACCACCCTGAGTATAGGGTGAGTGTGGCCAGTGGAACTTCCCCCCAAGTTTCATCTGTCCACATTCCCCCCACGCCCAGCGTAATGGTACTACCCCCCTGGCCCCACCTATATGCACTCATCTATCACCAAGAGGGGACGCTACCACCCTGGGTATGGGGTGAGTGGGGACAGTGGAACTTCCCCCCAAGTTTCATCTGCCCTCACTCCCCCACACCCAGCATACTGGTAATATCACCTGCCCTCACCTATATGCACTCATCTACCACCAATAGGGTACGCTACCACCCTGAGTATAGGGTGAGTGTGGCCAGTGGAACTTCCCCCCAAGTTTCATCTGTCCACACTCCCCCACGTCCAGCATACTGGTAATACCACCTGCCCTCACCTATATGCACTCATCTACCACCAAGAGGGTACACTTCCACCCTGAGTATAGGGTGAGTGTGGCCAGTGGAACTTCCCCCCAAGTTTCATCTGTCCACATTCCCCCACGCCCAGCGTAATGGTACTACCCCCCTGGCCCCACCTATATGCACTCATCTACCACCAAGAGGGGACGCTACCACCCTGGGTATGGGGTGAGTGTGGCCAGTGGAACTTTCCCCACAAGTTTCATCTGCCCTCACTCCCCCATTCCCAGCATACTGGTAATACCACCTGCCCTCACCTATATGCACTCATCTACCACCAATAGGGTACGCTACCACCCTGAGTATAGGGTGAGTGTGGCCAGTGGAACTTCCCCCCAAGTTTCATCTGTCCACACTCCCCCACGCCCAGCATACTTTTAATACCACCTGCCCTCACCTATATGCACTCATCTACCACCAAGAGGGGACGCTACCACCCTGGGTATGGGGTGAGTGTGGCCAGTGGAACTTCCCCCCAAGTTTCATCTGCTCTCACTCCCCCACGCCCAGCATACTGGTAATATCACCTGCCCTCACCTATATGCACTCATCTACCACCAATAGGGTACGCTACCACCCTGGGTATGGGGTGAGTGTGGCCAGTGAAACTTTCCCCCAAGTTTCATCTGCCCTCACTCCCCCATGCCCAGCATACTGGTAATACCACCTTCCCTCACCTATAAGCACTCATCTACCACCAAGAGGGTACACTACCACCCTGAGTATAGGGTGAGTGTGGCCAGTGGAACTTCCCCCCAAGTTTCATCTGCCCTCACTCCCCCACGCCCAGCATACTGGCAATATCACCTGCCCTCACCTATATGCACTCATCTACCACCAATAGGGTACGCTACCACCCTGAGTATAGGGTGAGTGTGACCAGTGGAACTTCCCCCCAAGTTTCATCTGTCCACACTCCCCCACGTCCAGCATACTGGTAATACCACCTGCCCTCACCTATATGCACTCATCTACCACCAAGAGGGTACACTTCCACCCTGAGTATAGGGTGAGTGTGGCCAGTGGAACTTCCCCCCAAATTTCATCTGTCCACATTCCCCCACGCCCAGCGTAATGGTACTACCCCCCTGGCCCCACCTATATGCACTCATCTACCACTAAGAGGGTACACTACCACCCTGGGTATGGGGTGAGTGTGGCCAGTGGAACTTTCCCCACAAGTTTCATCTGCCCTCACTCCCCCATTCCCAGCATACTGGTAATACCACCTGCCCTCACCTATATGCACTCATGTACCACCAATAGGGTACGCTACCACCCTGAGTATAGGGTGAGTGTGGCCAGTGGAACTTCCCCCCAAGTTTCATCTGTCCACACTCCCCCACGCCCAGCATACTTTTAATACCACCTGCCCTCACCTATATGCACTCATCTACCACCAAGAGGGTACACTACCACCCTGAGTATAGGGTGAGTGTGGCCAGTGGAACTTCCCCCCAAGTTTCATCTGCCCTCACTCCCCCACGCCCAGCATACTGGTAATATCACCTGCCCTCACCTATATGCACTCATCTACCACCAATAGGGTACGCTACCACCCTGAGTATAGGGTGAGTGTGGCCAGTGGAACTTCCCCCCAAGTTTCATCTGTCCACATTCCCCCATGCCCAGCGTAATGGTACTACCCCCCTGGCCCCACCTATATGCACTTATCTACCACCAAGAGGGGACACTACCACCCTGGGTATGGGGTGAGTGTGGCCAGTTGAACTTCCCCCCAAGTTTCATCTGCCCTCACTCCCCCATTCCCAGCATACTGGTAATACCACCTGCCCTCACCTATATGCACTCATCTACCACCAATAGGGTACGCTACCACCCTGAGTATAGGGTGAGTGTGGCCAGTGGAACTTCCCCCCAAGTTTCATCTGTCCACATTCCCCCACGCCCAGCGTAATGGTACTACCCCCCTGGCCCCACCTATATGCACTCATCTACCACCAAAAGGGGACGCTACCACCCTGGGTATGGGGTGAGTGTGGCCAGTGGAACTTCCCCCCAAGTTTCATCTGCCCTCACTCCCCCACACCCAGCATACTGGTAATATCACCTGCCCTCACCTATATGCACTCATCTACCACCAAAAGGGTACGCTACCACCCTGAGTATAGGGTGAGTGTGGCCAGTGGAACTTCCCCCCAAGTTTCATCTGTCCACACTCCCCCACGTCCAGCATACTGGTAATACCACCTGCCCTCACCTATATGCACTCATCTACCACCAAGAGGGTACACTTCCACCCTGAGTATAGGGTGAGTGTGGCCAGTGGAACTTCCCCCCAAGTTTCATCTGTCCACATTCCCCCACGCCCAGCGTAATGGTACTACCCCCCTGGCCCCACCTATATGCACTCATCTACCACCAAGAGGGGACGCTACCACCCTGGGTATGGGGTGAGTGTGGCCAGTGGAACTTTCCCCACAAGTTTCATCTGCCCTCACTCCCCCATTCCCAGCATACTGGTAATACCACCTGCCCTCACCTATATGCACTCATCTACCACCAATAGGGTACGCTACCACCCTGAGTATAGGGTGAGTGTGGCCAGTGGAACTTCCCCCCAAGTTTCATCTGTCCACACTCCCCCACGCCCAGCATACTTTTAATACCACCTGCCCTCACCTATATGCACTCATCTACCACCAAGAGGGGACGCTACCACCCTGGGTATGGGGTGAGTGTGGCCAGTGGAACTTTCCCCCAAGTTTCATCTGCTCTCACTCCCCCACGCCCAGCATACTGGTAATATCACCTGCCCTCACCTATATGCACTCATCTACCACCAAGAGGGTACACTACCACCCTGAGTATAGGGTGAGTGTGGCCAGTGGAACTTCCCCCCAAGTTTCATCTGCCCTCACTCCCCCACGCCCAGCATACTGGTAATACCACCTGCCCTCACCTATATGCACTCATCTACCACCAAGAGGGTACACTTCCACCCTGAGTATAGGGTGAGTGTGGCCAGTGGAACTTCCCCCTAAGTTTCATCTGTCCACATTCCCCCACGCCCAGCGTAATGGTACTACCCCCCTGGCCCCACCTATATGCACTCATCTACCACCAAGAGAGGACACTACCACCCTGGGTATGGGGTGAGTGTGGCCAGTGGAACTTTCCCCACAAGTTTCATCTGCCCTCACTCCCCCATTCCCAGCATACTGGTAATACCACCTGCCCTCACCTATATGCACTCATCTACCACCAATAGGGTACGCTACCACCCTGAGTATAGGGTGAGTGTGGCCAGTGGAACTTCCCCCCAAGTTTCATCTGTCCACACTCCCCCACGCCCAGCATACTGGTAATACCACCTGCCCTCACCTATATGCACTCATCTACCACCAAGAGGGGACACTACCACCCTGGGTATGGGGTGAGTGTGGCCAGTGGAACTTCCCCCCAAGTTTCATCTGCTCTCACTCCCCCACGCCCAGCCTACTGGTAATACCACCTGCCCTCACCTATATGCACTCATCTACCACCAAGAGGGTACACTACCACCCTGAGTATAGGGTGAGTGTGGCCAGTGGAACTTCCCCCCAAGTTTCATCTGTCCACATTCCCCCACGCCCAGCGTAATGGTACTACCCCCTGGCACCCACCTATATGCACTCATCTACCACCAAGAGGGGACGCTACCACCCTGGGTATGGGGTGAGTGTGGCCAGTGGAACTTCCCCCCAAGTTTCATCTGCTCTCACTCCCCCACACCCAGCATACTGTTAATACCACCTGCCCTCACCTATATGCACTCATCTACCACCAATAGGGTATGCTACCACCCTGAGTATAGGGTGAGTGTGGCCAGTGGAACTTCCCCCCAAGTTTCATCTGTCCACACTCCCCCACGCCCAGCATACTTTTAATACCACCTGCCCTCACCTATATGCACTCATCTACCACCAAGAGGGGACGCTACCACCCTGGGTATGGGGTGAGCGTGGCCAGTGGAACTTCCCCCCAAGTTTCATCTGCTCTCACTCCCCCACGCCCAGCATACTGGTAATATCACCTGCCCTCACCTATATGCACTCATCTACCACCAAGAGGGGACGCTACCACCCTGGGTATGGGGTGAGTGTGGCCAGTGGAACTTTCCCCCAAGTTTCATCTGCCCTCACTCCCCCACGCCCAGCATACTGGTAATACCACCTGCCCTCACCTATATGCACTCATCTACCACCAATAGGGTACGCTACCACCCTGAGTATAGGGTGAGTGTGGCCAGTGGAACTTCCCCCCAAGTTTCATCTGTCCACACTCCCCCACGCCCAGCATACTGGTAATACCACCTGCCCTCACCTATATGCACTCATCTACCACCAAGAGGGGACACTACCACCCTGGGTATGGGGTGAGTGTGGCCAGTGGAACTTCCCCCCAAGTTTCATCTGCTCTCACTCCCCCACGCCCAGCCTACTGGTAATACCACCTGCCCTCACCTATATGCACTCATCTACCACCAAGAGGGTACACTACCACCCTGAGTATAGGGTGAGTGTGGCCAGTGGAACTTCCCCCCAAGTTTCATCTGTCCACATTCCCCCACGCCCAGCGTAATGGTACTACCCCCTGGCACCCACCTATATGCACTCATCTACCACCAAGAGGGGACGCTACCACCCTGGGTATGGGGTGAGTGTGGCCAGTGGAACTTTCCCCCAAGTTTCATCTGCCCTCACTCCCCCACGCCCAGCATACTGGTAATACCACCTGCCCTCACCTATATGCACTCATCTACCACCAATAGGGTACGCTACCACCCTGAGTATAGGGTGAGTGTGGCCAGTGGAACTTCCCCCCAAGTTTCATCTGTCCACACTCCCCCACGCCCAGCATACTGGTAATACCACCTGCCCTCACCTATATGCACTCATCTACCACCAAGAGGGGACACTACCACCCTGGGTATGGGGTGAGTGTGGCCAGTGGAACTTCCCCCCAAGTTTCATCTGCTCTCACTCCCCCACGCCCAGCCTACTGGTAATACCACCTGCCCTCACCTATATGCACTCATCTACCACCAAGAGGGTACACTACCACCCTGAGTATAGGGTGAGTGTGGCCAGTGGAACTTCCCCCCAAGTTTCATCTGTCCACATTCCCCCACGCCCAGCGTAATGGTACTACCCCCTGGCACCCACCTATATGCACTCATCTACCACCAAGAGGGGACGCTACCACCCTGGGTATGGGGTGAGTGTGGCCAGTGGAACTTCCCCCCAAGTTTCATCTGCTCTCACTCCCCCACGCCCAGCCTACTGGTAATACCACCTGCCCTCACCTATATGCACTCATCTACCACCAAGAGGGTACACTACCACCCTGAGTATAGGGTGAGTGTGGCCAGTGGAACTTCCCCCCAAGTTTCATCTGTCCACATTCCCCCACGCCCAGCGTAATGGTACTACCCCCTGGCACCCACCTATATGCACTCATCTACCACCAAGAGGGGACGCTACCACCCTGGGTATGGGGTGAGTGTGGCCAGTGGAACTTCCCCCCAAGTTTCATCTGCTCTCACTCCCCCACGCCCAGCCTACTGGTAATACCACCTGCCCTCACCTATATGCACTCATCTACCACCAAGAGGGTACACTACCACCCTGAGTATAGGGTGAGTGTGGCCAGTGGAACTTCCCCCCAAGTTTCATCTGTCCACATTCCCCCACGCCCAGCGTAATGGTACTACCCCCTGGCACCCACCTATATGCACTCATCTACCACCAAGAGGGGACGCTACCACCCTGGGTATGGGCTGAGTGTGGCCAGTGGAACTTTCCCCCAAGTTTTATCTGCCCTCACTCCCCCACGCTCAGCATACTGGTAATATCACCTGCCCTCACCTATATGCACTAACCTACCACCAATAGGGTACGCTACCACCCTGAGTATAGGGTGAGTGTGGCCAGTGGAACTTCCCCCCAAGTTTCATCTGTCCACACCCCCCCAACGCCCAGCGTAATAGTACTACCCCCTGGCCCCACCTATATGCACTCATCTACCACCAAGAGGGTCCAGAGAAAATGGGGTGCCTTGCAGATAAGTTGGGCTACGTGCCCAGGTAAAAACAGGACTAACATTTATTTACTAACACACTGGTCAACATACAATGACTGGCATGCACTGACCTACACTAACAGACGACGTCCAGGTGTACATAAACCGCTCCATGCTTTAGATAGATGCACACAGACAGACAACCAAATTAGGAGAGAGTAGATCGCACACACAGATTATAGGATGAGGCCTACTACAAACATACATCCAACATTAGAAAAAGGATGACTAGCATCCAGTAGGGTAGCTTAGTGTAGTTAGTGTAGGTCCTGCCCTAGAAGAGTCTACCTTGCCGTGGTGGGCAGGCTTGGAATCTCTTGGTCAACAGTGTGCCAGCAAACAGGCGATAGGATCACTAGATCTTCACTTTTGGCCAATTGATTTTACCAAAGGACTCTTGGTTTAATCAGAGTATATATAGTTGGAAAAGGAAAAAATTTGTATAGGTCCATAATTATAATTTCACGAACACACAATAAAAATTTGGTATATTTACATTTGAATGGCTTCCTCTTTTATTTATTCCTTTCATGACCGGGGGGCATCACCACTTGGATGCACAGGCCCACATTTGCAAGGCTGGAAAGGGGCTCTATGGCTACTTCTTCCACTTCTGGTGTGTGTAGGGATGTGTAATAGGTGTTTATGTATTAACATGTGTCCTAACCATGTATATATGTATGTACCGAGACAAGCCCCTTATATGACAGTAGTGACAAGGTCCTCTCAATGGAGACATCAGGGGTCTTCTAGCTTCACCCCAAGAACAGGATATATGATTAAATCCTGTAATGAAACATTCCCCTTTACTAGGAAAAGGTATTAAGTTCTCAGGGAATTTTATATAATTTTTTTATTTTTTATTTTATTTTCCTACACATTCCCCTCACAAAATATATAGGGATTATTTCCTGTTATCCAGGGTTAGAGGATCTGCTCTATTCAGAAAATGTGTTTTTCTGCCCTCTCAATCTATACTTTAGGCAATCTAATCCTTTCTCTAGTCTCCAAAATAATTGTAAAATTCTCAATTTTAATATGTAACCGTGAGGCCTGGTTCACACTTGTGCGATGCCAGACATCGCATGTGATTCGCAGCGCACTGCTGTTCACATTACATGCGATGTCTGTGCGATACGATTTCAGCCATACAGATAGTATGGCTGATATCGCACCGCATTCGGTCCAAACATGCACAGGACCCTTTTTTCTGTTCGGACCAGAATCGGATCGCATAGATCATGGGTCTTCAAACTATGGCCCTCCAGTTGTTCAGGAACTACAATTCCCATCATGCCTAGTCATGCCTGTGAATGTCAGAGGTTTACAATGCCTCATGGGATATGTAGTTCTGCAACAGCTGGAGGGCCGTAGTTTGAGGATCCCTGGCATAGATGTTCACACATATGTGATCTGATTCATGTCCGAACAGTCAGTTCTCAGTGCGATACATGAGCTGAAATGGGGGTGTCGTTAACATTTAATGACACTCCCCAGCAATTTGCATATGACAGTGTAAACTGTCGTGCAAGTGTTGTGGCAGTGAAGGGGTTAACCACTAGGTGGCACTGAAGGGGTTAAGTGTGTCCTAAGGAGTGATTCTCACTGTTAGGGGGAGGAGCTACCAGTGACACGTCACTGATCACTGTTCCCGATCACGGGGAACAGTAGATCAGTGACATGTCACTAGGCAGAACAGGGGAATGCCTTGTTTAGGCCGGATTCACACTAGTGCGGTGCGAATTTCAGCTCTCTTATCTCTGCAGAGAGATAAGAGAACTGTTTAGCAGATCATCTCCGTTTTAGCTGCGAATTTGGAGACATAGGAGTGGGAAGGGGGAGGGGGGGAAGTGTATTGAGGTGAATGAGAGAAATCCTGAAGAGAAATTAACACATCTGCGAATCAGATGCGTACCCATAGAAGACAATGGGCCTGAATTTGCACCTGAGCTGCACCGTAATGCCTAGAAAACGCACACGTTTTTTCGGCAATGTGCAGTGCGAATGCGTCGCACATATGTGAACCAGCCTCATTGAAATCAATGTATTTTATAATGTTATGTGAATTGGATGCGGTTTAAGCCGCAACCAATTTGCATAGGTGTGAACCCGGCCTTACAAAAGGCATCCCGCTGTTCTGCCTTTGCCGACCGCAATCGCAGGCCACCTGAGAACATTGAGTTCCCGGGACCTGCGAGAACACTCACAAGGCACACTGGGTGGCAGATTTAAAGGGACGTACAGGTACACCCTTTTGCCTTACCGTGCCATTGTGTCGATTATGCGTGTGTGGCGGTCGGCAAGTGGTTAAATACATTAACACCCAAAGAAATGTCACTATAGCTGGTTGGGTGCGCTGTCTCTTTTAAGTTGTTACATTGATATGAAAAGCCTAATTGACAATGACACAATGACAGTGGGACTAGGCTCTGCCCCCAGGCTGTGCTCACAGCTTTTGACTGACAGCAGCTGGAGCCAATGGCTCCCAATGCTCTAATCCAAGCCTGTGAGAGCGGGGAGAGGGGAGAAGAGCTGCTTCAGATGTGCATAGCGCTGGATCTAAATCAGGCTCAGTTGAGTATTAAGGTTTTTATCTTAATGCACTTTCTTTTTTTTTTTTTTTAAACTCCAATAGTACAATGGTAACCAATAACATTTTGCTTCTCAGGTTATCTACTTGTATCTATATCCTGTACAGTATGTCCTCGATCTCTTTGTCATTCAACTTTTACCAGAGAGAAGTCAAGCATTACAGCCAGAAATATTTTTTCTATTTGCCAGGACTGAGCATTTATTGCTTTCACACGGAAGCATCAGAAATATTTCTGTGGGGCTGAACTTATTTCCCAGATCACCGCTCTTTATTAGAAAGGACTTCTCCATCCTGGCTAGCATATATGGTGTGATTAAATGGGGTTCTGAACTAAGCTTTTCCTTAAAGTGGTTCTAAGTCTTAACCACTTCCAGACCTGCGCACGACGATGTACGTCCTATTTTTAAAGACTGATATCTCGGTAACGGCAGCAGCTGCTGCCACAATCGAAGTATCAATCTTTAGTGTGCGCGGTCTGGAATCCGATAATGGCGGTCTCCGCGGCGGATTCACCACGAGATCGCCGTTATCAGTGGCGGGAGAGGAGCCCCCCCCCCCTCCCGCCGCTCTCCCGCGCCCTCCGCCGCTTACCGTCGGTAGTGGCGGAGGCGATCGGGTGCTGTCGGCTGGTGAGCGGGGACAAGACTGAAGGAAAAATCTCCTTCGCCCGTCCCCATAGCTCGGCTGGGCGGAAGTGACGTCAAAACGTCAGTCCCGCCCAGCCTCTTAAAGAGACAAATTTTTTTTTTGGTCATTTGAAAAAATGACATTTTTTTATTTTTTTGCATTTAAGCCCAAATATGAGATCTGAGGTCTTTTTGACCCCAGATCTCATATTTAAGAGGACCTGTCATGCTTTTTTCTATTACAAGGGATGTTTACATTCCTTGTAATAGGAATAAAAGTGATCAAATTATTATTATTTTTTTTTTCAGTGTAAAAAATAATAAAATAAATAAAAATAAATAAGAAAACAAAAAAAAATTTTTTTTAAAGCGCCCCGTCCCGACGAGCTCGCGCTCGGCTGTTTTTTTTAAAATAAAATACATACATACCGTTTCCTATATGTGCTTCTTTCGGCATCTTGTGACGCGCTGTATGCGTCGGTCGGATGCCTGTCAATCAATTAGGAATGCCCAGCCCCGACCATCATACCCGGAAGCGGCGGTGAGAACACATATAAGAAACGGTATGTACGGACGTATTTTTTTTAAAAGAACAGCCGATTCTAACTGTCATTAATCTCATAAATGCAATGTTAAAAGTTTATTTTTAGGGGAACCTCCACTTTAATAACAAACATCTCTATACTTACCTGCTCTGTGCAACGGAATTGCACAAAGCGCTGGTGAACCTCCACTTTTTGGGTCCCTGTCGGCGGTCCTGGCCCCTCCTCTCTGTCCAGTGCCCCCATAAGAAGCCGCTTCCCATGGGGGCACGCGTACGTGCTTGCATCCAAGTCTGAGTCCATTGACACAGACAGCGGGACACGGCCCTGCCCCCCGCACCCTCGTCACGGGTATAGATTGACAGCAGTGGAAGCCAAGGGCACAGCAAAGCCAGCGAGTCTCAGAATTGATGGGAGAGAAGAGCAGCAGGCATGCACGGCGCTGGATCGAATGAGGATATCATCTTGGCATCATTCTTTTCAGCCATCGGTCGGCCTTTGTGTAAGCGGGTAATTAGCCTTTAGACTGCTTTTACAAGCAGTGGGAGTAAATGTCCCCCCCCCCCCCACCGTCTGCCATGGTTTTCTCAGGAAGACCGATGAACGAAAATTCTCGTACGACAAAGGCTTACAAAATGTTACCTCGGCAAGGAAGAGAAATGTAGTTGTTATGGGTGACCAAGTGAAGGAATAAGCAACCAGTCCTTAGACGTGGTACCGTGGTACCTAGTAAGGTAGCAGGTCTCCGGTAGTGAGGGGGTCAGAGTTCTAGCAATCCTTTCCCATGGCAACCGTAAAGAAGACTAGTGTCACAGAGCTCTATGGCCTGGTCAAGGTACGGGAAGGAAGGATTTGGGCGAGAGCACGCATGAGGTCCAGGAGGGACCATATTCTGTTACTGGGAGTGAGGTAACAGAGGTACACTGGATTGGTGGAGTGGGTGCTGGTTCAGCACGTCCCTTCCAATGCAAACATTCAAGTTGCAGTATGTAGTGACAGCTTATTACTACAGTCCCCACCTGGTCATGGGCATTGATGAGTGCGCCCCTGAGACTACAAGGAAGCAGGTAGAGGCAGTGGCGTAGCGTTGGGGGGCTAGGGGGGTGGTTGCCCCGGGGACCAAACTTAGAGGGGTGGCAGGCAGCAGGTTACCTGCAGTGCTTCTCTTGCGCTGTGCAGTCTAGGAGGCTGTGAGCTCTTCCCCTTCGCTATGAGAAATAAGTTGCGGTGCAGTACCGGCTTAGGCTCCAGCTGTGACACTGACACAGCAGTGCGTAAATGTACACTGAAGACCATCCATGATGATCCCAGGGATTGTGACCGTGCGGAGACTGGGGTGAAGGAGGAGTGCAGGTTAGTATAGGAATCAGGTAGGTCAGTGAAGTGGTCAGTATAAGAATCAGGTAGATCAGTGTAGTGGTCAGTATAGCAAACATATAGGTCAGTTTAGTGGTCAGTGTAGGAATTAGGTAGGTTAGTATAGTGATCAGGTAGGTCGGTGTAGGAATCAGGTTGGTCAGTACTACTGTACTAGTGAAAGGGAGTACTAAAAAATCCACGGATTAGGGGGCGCAGATTTCTTGCCCTGCCCTGGGCGTTGACAACCCACGCTACACCACTGGGTAGGGAGATGAAGGCGGGGACAAGGAGATAGATGTGGGGGGATAGAGAGGAGGTTAGGGAGATGAAGGAGGGGACAAGGAGATAGATGTGGGGGGATAGAGGGGAGGTTAGGGAGATGAAGGAGGGGACAGGGAGATAGATGTGGAAGTATAGAGGGAAGGTTAGGGAGGAGGGGACAAGGAGATAGATGTGGGGGTGGTAGAGGAGTGGTTAGGGAGATGAAGGTGGGGACAAGGAGATAGATGTGGGGGGGGGGGTAAGGGAGAAAGAGGGGGAGAGAGAAAGGGAGAAAAAGAAATAGGGAGGGAAGGGGAAAGAAGGAAGGAAAGAAAGAAAGAAGGAAATAAAAAGGGATGGAGAGACAGCAGGCCCAGATCCTACACCACAATAGCAATATGTGTATTCCAGAAAGTTTAACAATCAGCAGACAAAGATACCCCAAACACCATGTGACGAGATCCTTCCTCGCCCAGGTCCTGCTCTCCCGACACTCCTCTGCTACCAGTGAGTCAGCTTGCAGATTGCAACGTCTGATGGTCCAGTCATCCAAGGTTCCGGGATCCGAATTACAGCTATGTGCCATTCGGACCCATTAGGAACAAACACCAGGCAGGCTGTATGTAAGTTCCAACAGGACTCTTTATTTCAAGTACACAGCACACTTTTATACAGAATTTTGGAACATCCCACTCCCAACAACCGCTTTCCTATTGGTCAATTGTAATAGTATATCCAGTCTTCACTCAGGTCCCCCTTGACCATGCAAATGAGGACTTGAAATTGTCAACAGGGATTGGTCCAATAGCTTGGATAGAAAGACTTGTGTATTGAGACAGGAGCCCCAGGGGGTAATCAATGTACACAATAACCTGGTTCCAGCTAGACGGCCTGACTCCGACACCCGCTCTTAACCTGCAGAACACAATAAAAGGTATTTCGCAAGCTGGTTCCACTTAGCATTTCAAAAGCCTTGCATTGAATGTCCCTCTCCTGTGTAACATATGTCAAGTAGAAACACTTTAATATCTCAAGGTCCATGACATTACTTCCCCTGGGAACCAGTCCAACAGCCGCAGTGGGACCCAAACGGGTCAACTCGAGGATGTTGGAAAAGTAGTCTTAAAGTTCCAGGACTGTGCTGGGATGACCCATCTGCCTTCCTGTTTTGAGGTCCTGGCCCATAATCGGACGGCAAGAGGCTCACATTCAGTCCTCTCCAAAAGCCCCTGTCCCGGCTAGGTCTGTCACACATCTCCCCCTTTGGCAGGAGACTAACACTGGGAGAGACCCCAATTTCGGTACCCACCCAGTACCCCAGATACCTTGTCCCAAAGAGAGCATTACTCACCCAGCCAATCTCTGCCTTTCTCAGAGAACACGCCTGCCGCTGGGGAGAGGCCTGGACTGGCCCTTCTCCCTGGAGTCCTTTCAGCCGCTGGAGAGAAGACAGGGTGGCTGGGCTCAGTTCATCATGCCATTGGGAATCTGGGCCAACTGGCCACCATTCCTGGGGTATACCAGTGGAGACTGCAGTCCCATCCACTGATGCTAGGTAAAAATCCCCCGGTGCTTGCAAAGCAAAGCCGACATCCTCCTGTCTCAGTGCCGCACCATTTTCTGGGGTTGTGTCTGTGGAGATCGGAGTCCCATCCACTACCACAGGAACCCCCTCTTCTGTTAGTTGAGAGCAGAGGCCCGGGGCACTCTGCTCTGTTGCCAGCTCTTCCGCTGGGTTGCTGTGAGTGGGGACCACAGTCCCATCCACCGATATCCGCTCAAGCTGTAGTTGTGTGCAGCAGCCAGTAGCATCCTGCCCTGCTGCCAGTGATTCAGCTGGGAGTAACAGCTTTACTACCTCAGCTTGTTGCTGGGGAGGGGGGCCAACCGCCCCGGCTCCCTGGAACTCCACAGTTGGTCCCAGTGCTGGGCAGAGATGGCTAGCATTCTGCCCTGTTGCCAGCACTTCTGCTGGGGGTGCATAATCCATAACATCCTCTGAACAGTCCATACATTCTGTAATCTGTGGCTGGGGAGTGATTGCCATCGTCTCACCCTGAGCCTCCGGAACTGCCACGGGGGTGGGGCAGAGGTCTTGATCCCTCTGTCCTGTGACCAGCGCTTCAGCTGGGGAAGTTCCTTGTAACTCCACAAATACTGCCCTTGGTGCTGGGCAGAGCACAGTGAAGTTTGGCCCTGATACCAGCTCTTCTGCTGGAGGCTCCCCAGGTTGTTCTTCCTCAGCAGAAAAGTCTATCAAATCCCCTGTCTCTACAACTGGTGTCTGGGGATAGAGGTTCACCATCTCCTGTCCATGGAACCCAGAAGATGCTATGGGTACTGAGCAGAGGTTAGCAGAGCTCGGCCGTGCGGTCAGCACTTCAGCTTTGGGAATGGCAAGCTCCCGATTTTCCACTGCTGATTCATCAGCCAGGATTTCATCACTGTCAGCTGATATTTCCTCATAGTCCCAGGTAAAGGGAACCTCACCCTGCTGCTGAGCGGAGTCTAGCAGCTGTTTGTAGGTGATTTCCAGTTCCCATTCTTGAGCGGCCAGGAATTCCAAATCTTCCTGTAACCAGTGCACTTCCGGGACATTCAGTCTTCGCTCTCTGTGCTCCATTATTTCCTCCCAACGCCACTCCCGATCGCTCCCAAAGTTGGGATCCCTGGACATCCTCCAATACAACAATCCCAGGCCATCATAGTCAAAGCCTTCCGTGGGGCTGTCATCCGCTGACCACGGGCACTCTTGGACTACATACCACCGGAGGGCTCTGTAGCTCTCGTCCAACCGCATCTCTTCCCGGATCAGCCTGCTTAACTCTGCTGTCCACTCCTGCTTTGGTTGTTCCCCCAATAACAGCATCCGTACTTCATACTGTGACCAGTACCTTACATGGATGGAGGGGAGAGCTTTTCCCTGGTGTCGCTGCTCGCGGGCTAGCGCTTCTTTCCAGAGTTCGCAGCGGATCGAATCAGACCATCCAAGCAGGACCTCCTCCGATACTGGTCCTCTGCGCTGTATCTGCTTCTCTCGCAACCTCCTTCTGAATTCCTCTTCCATGGTTACTGATATCTGTACCTCTCCTCTTCTTTCATTTGGTGCTGCTTCTTTAGGCGTTGTCACCGATCGCCGTATTTCTGCAATTCTCAGCTCCTGTTGCCGCTCTCGTTCTCTCTGTTGTCGCTCTCGTTCTCTCTCATCCTGCCGCTGGAGGTCTCTAATGGTATTCTGTATGGCGGTCTCTGATGGGTTCGCACCATATAATGCCAACCGCTGTTGAACTCGCTGCTGGAACAAGTCTTCAACTGACCGGGGTCCTGCATCACCATCCCTCTGATCCATCTCGGCTAGCGCAATGATCAGGGTGGCCTTGTTCTTCCCACCGGTCCCTCCACGGCTCTCAAGCAAGTCTTTTAGCATGGTTCTCCTCCAGGCTGCATAGCTGGTCATTCATGGTGGTGGTTTGGAGTTGTCCCAGTAACTGGAGAGCAAATCCCACCGCTGCCAACCAATGTGACGAGATCCTTCCTCGCCCAGGTCCTGCTCTCCCGACACTCCTCTGCTACCAGTGAGTCAGCTTGCAGATTGCAACGTCTGATGGTCCAGTCATCCAAGGTTCCGGGATCCGAATTACAGCTATGTGCCATTCGGACCCATTAGGAACAAACACCAGGCAGGCTGTATGTAAGTTCCAACAGGACTCTTTATTTCAAGTACACAGCACACTTTTATACAGAATTTTGGAACATCCCACTCCCAACAACCGCTTTCCTATTGGTCAATTGTAATAGTATATCCAGTCTTCACTCAGGTCCCCCTTGACCATGCAAATGAGGACTTGAAATTGTCAACAGGGATTGGTCCAATAGCTTGGATAGAAAGACTTGTGTATTGAGACAGGAGCCCCAGGGGGTAATCAATGTACACAATAACCTGGTTCCAGCTAGACGGCCTGACTCCGACACCCGCTCTTAACCTGCAGAACACAATAAAAGGTATTTCGCAAGCTGGTTCCACTTAGCATTTCAAAAGCCTTGCATTGAATGTCCCTCTCCTGTGTAACATATGTCAAGTAGAAACACTTTAATATCTCAAGGTCCATGACACACCATCCCCCCAGGCAGATCCCATCAAACAGATACAAGAGATGGTCAGAGAGTGTGAGGACATTCCTGGTGATCAGGAATGGCGGGTTGGGAAAACGCGATCTGGGACAGCAGCCACCAGGGATATACGCCAGTAGTAGACGATCCCGACCCCTTACCATGTGATCAGCTGTCAGCCAATGATGGCTGATCTCATGATGTAAACATAAGCTCGGTAATCAGTATTTTTTTCTCACTCACGCTATCAGTGTGAGGGGAAAAAAAAGCCGATCACTGGCTTCTGTCAGAGGGACATCAGTCCCTCACACAGAACGACACGGCTGCATTTTATGTGCCCACCAGTGTCAGCTGCCAGTGCCCACTGTGCCACCTACCAGTGCCAGCTACCAGTACCCACCAGTGCCACCTGCCAGTGCCCACAGTGCCACCCATCAGTGCCCACCAGTGCTGCCAATCAATGCCCATCAGTGTCTCACAATCAGTGCCACAGGTCAGTGCTGCCTATCAGTGTCACCTACCAGTGCCTATCAGTGCCACTGGTTAACTATCGTGTGTACGAGGCCTAAGGCTCGCTTCACACTGCGGCAGCAGTAAAGTTGTACGACTTTGCCTGCGACTGTTTTGCACCTTGATCCGTCTTGGATGCTATTTAGGAACCTGTACAAGGGCTGAAATCGCCCCCAAGTCTGACCAAAGTAGCGCAGGAACCTTTCCTGAAGTCAGAGCGACTTGTGTAGCCTCAGTTAAGACGTCTCTCACAGGGAAACATTGAATCTGTGTGAACTGATCATAAAATGTACTGGAGATTTTAGTCACATAAAATACAATTGCAACTGAAAAGATGACTAAAATACGACTAAAACTAAAATGCCATTTTAGTCAAAAGACTATTAGGTAAATTCAAGTACGTTGGCGTAACTTTGCGGCGGCGTAGCTTAAGGAATTTAAGCTACGCCGCCGTAAGTTAGCGAGGCAAGTACATGATTCACAATGTACTTGCCTGCTAAGTTACGTCGGCGTAGCCTGAATCGGCGGGCATAAGGGCGCCTAATTCAAATGTGTTTGAGGGGGGCGTGTTTTATGTTAATGGCGCTTGACCTCATGTTTCTCAAGTTTTTTTGTACTGCGCATGCGCCGGGCGCCTACATATCCAAGTGTGCATTGCGGCTAAGTACGCCGTACGGGCCTATTGGTTTTCACGTGGACGTAAACGACGTAAATCCCGATTCACGGACGACTTACGCAAACAACGTAAAAAATTCGAATTTTGACGCTGGAACGGCGGCCATACTTGACATTACTATTCCAATAGGGCCTAGCTCTAACTTTACACGGCCTATCTCTTACGTAAACGGCGTAAAAGTACTGCGTCGGCCGGGCGTACGTTCGTGAATCGGCGTATCTCCTCATTTACATATTATATGCCGACCGCAATGGAAGCGCCACCTAGCAGCCATCCAAAATATTGCAATCTAAGATAGGACGGCTCAAGCCGTCGTATCTTAGATATGTTTAAGCGTATCTCTGTTTGAGCATACGCTTAAACATAAGTCGGCGTAGATTCTGAGTTAGGTTGACTTATCTACTGATAAGTCGGCCTAACTCTTACTGAATCTTCCTATATGACTAAAACAAAATCGAAATTCAAAATCGAAATTAGCACTGGTTCAAAGGCCACGCAGTGCATTATGGTGTTAAAAATATTCTCCCGGATGAGTCTCGGGCCTGCAGGTTTTCGCCTCGAACCCATGACAGCGGCAAACCCCAACCTAGCTTGCAACAAGTAGACATCTCAAAATGAATTTTTCCGTTTCAGCTGGAGAGCACCTTTAACCACTTCCATACCAGATTCTTATACACCTTCCTGCCCAAGCCAATTTTCAGCTTTCAGCTTTGAATGACAATTGCGCAGTCATGCTACACTGTACCCAAACAAATTTTTTTGCATTTTGTTCCCAAAAATGTTGCTTTCTTTTGGTGGTATTTGATCACCTCTGCGATTTTTTTTTTTTTGTGCAAGAAATAAAAAAAGAGCGAACATTTTGAAAAAAAATTACGTTTTTCTTTGTTTTTGTTATTTTTTTTGTAAATAAGTACCTTTTCTTCTTTAAAGCGGGAGTTCACCCATTTCTAAATTTTTTTTTTTTCTTCCCCTAGATTCCTGCTCGTTCGGTCTAGGGGAATCGGCTATTTGTATTAAAATAGGTGCAGTACTTACCCGTTTTCGAGCTGCATCTTCTTCCGTCGCTTCCGGGTATGGTCTTCGGGAGCGGGCGTTCCTTCTTGATTGACATTCTTCCGAGAGGCTTCCGACGGTCGCATCCATCGCGTCACTCGTAGCCGAAAGAAGCCGAACGTCGGTGCGGCTCTATACTGCGCCTGCGCACCGACGTTCGGCTTCTTTCGGAAAATCGTGACGCGATGGATGCGACCGTCGGAAGCCTCTCGGAAACCTGTCAATCAAGAAGGAACGCCCATTCCCGAAGCCCATACCCGGAAGCGACGGAGAGGATGCGTCTCGTAAACGGGTAAGTACTGCACATATTTTAAAATAAATAGCCGATTCCCCTAGTAATAACGAGCAGGAAGCGAAGGGGGAAAAGTGCCCTCTAAGGGTGAACCCCCGCTTTAAAGCGGAGATTCACCCATAGAGAACACATTTTCCCCTTAGATGGATGCTCGTTTTGTCTAGGGGAATCGGCTAGTTGTTTTAAAATATGAGCTGTACTTACCGTTTACAAGATGCATCTTCTCCGCCGCTTCCGGGTATGGGCTGCGGGACTGGGCGTTCCTTCTTGATTGACAGTCTTCCGAGAGGCTTCCGACGGTCGCATCCATCGCGTCACGATTTTCCGAAAGAAGCCGAACGTCGGTGCGCAGGCGCAGTATAGAGCCGCACCGACGTTCGGCTTCTTTCGGCTACGAGTGACGCGATGGATGCGACCGTCGGAAGCCTCTCGGAAGACTGTCAATCAAGAAGGAACGCCCGCTCCCGAAGACCCATACCCGGAAGCGACGGAGAAGATGCATCTCGCAAACGGTAAGTACTGCTCATATTTTAAAACAACTAGCCGATTCCCCTAGACAAAATGAGCATCCATCTAAGGGGAAAAGAAAAAAAAAAACCTAATTGGGTGAACTCCCGCTTTAATGACGGGCACTGATATGGCTGCACTGATGTGCACTCATAAGGTGGCACTGATGGGCACTGATAGGTGGCACTGGGATGCAGCACTGATGGGCACTCATAGGCAGCACTGATGGGCACTGATGGGCCTAACCTCAAAACTCAAGGCACCCCCAAACTAACCCTCCCCTGGCAAGCACTCCCGTCTATATACCTGAGGGACTGAGCTGGTATATTTGGGTAACGGGTACATTTTTTATTTTAATTTGAAAAGAAGTAAAAAAATAAAAAAATAAGGACAGCATATTTCTAGATCTGAACCTAGAGAAAGGGACATAAAAGTGGATCACCAAACTACCAGACAAATGGATTTTGGATAACAGTCCTAGACGTGGAGACAGAACAATGCTTTATACATTTCCAAGTCCCAGGGTCAAAGACAGATCTTGTTGGATGTTTTTAAATTAATAAATTGCAGAAGAGCTTTTTTATGCTGCATTTACCTGATGGACGGGAAGCCATGTACTTGACATACATTATTTTAAAAGCCAGAAGCACATCTCCCACTCATAAACTTGACATCAGTGCATTGTCTGTATAAAAAGCGCCCATGATAACACTTTAAAATATCTTTTATCCAAATACATGTTGAAAAATGCAACTTTGTTATTAAAGATACTTGCAATATATATATATATATATATATATATATATATATATATATATACATATATATATATATAAAAAACTCAACGATGACAATTACTGTACAGTGGAACCTCGGTTTACCACTAACACGGTTCCCGAGCGTTTTGAAAAATATGCAACTCTTTAAAAAATAATTCTGACTCGGTTTGCGAGTGTTGTCTCGCAACACGAGCAGAATTCAAGCTAATGGGGTGTGCAGTACCACATTTGGCCAGAGGTGCGGGGGCGCTGGTGACACTCTGAAAAGTTCAGGGCCGTTCGGAAACCACTCTGAACTTTCCGAGGGTTTCCGAGATCAGCCGAGCTGTCCTCGAGTATTTCCAAAGCTCTCCGGGGCACCCCCCACCTCTGGCCACATGCGGTATTACATGCCATAGAAGTCAATGCGGAACTAATTATCTTTGTTTCGATTGACTTCTATGGGGAAACTCGCTTTGATATGCAAGTGCTTTGGATTACGAGCGTTCTCCTGGAAAGGATTATGCTCGTAATCCAAGGTTCCACTGTATTGTTAACATTTAAAAAAGCTAACGTGTTCCACAATGCAATACACTGCTCAGAACAAACAACTAATGTCAACTTTAAATGGTGAAAAATACATGGAAAAAACTCATGCAGTGACCATACAATTAATGTTGAATTGCCAGTATGTTTTTTTGTTTTTTTTGCATACTTACATTGGTCCAGCTTGGATGCAAATTGTTCTCTGATTGGACAAGGTGTGGATCACCATCTCCAAATTCATCCAATCTGAGAACACTTTGCATTTATTGAAAACATGCAAGGTGCTCCCTGAGTGTAGGGTTGCCAACCGCCAGTAAATTTACTGACAGTTTGTAAAAATCTTTTTTCCCCCCCACAAATGTCAGTAAATATCAAGGGTTGATAATTTCATGCTGTGTTGACTTTTTAAGTTGAAATCAAGCAAATTACTTTGTTATAGGTGTTTTCATATCATGTTTATACTGTTTAACCTCCCTGGCGGTATGATTATTTCAGATTTTAGGTGCTGAAAGCGGTACCATTATTTTGCAAGGAAATTTGGTGTTTTACATTGTAGGCCTGTAATCCTTATAATTGACTCACTTAAATCTGTCCAAACAAGAGTCTAGTAGGCATCCTGGGTATGAAAAAGTTTGAAAAACAAAATGATAAATTATAATATAATAAATAATTATAAATAATTATAATAATATAATTATAATAAAAATTATTCAATAATGTAATCAACTCAAATTCACTGAAATTTGCTCAGTTACAGAATTGTCGCTGTCATTACTTTTATTTTTTTATGATGAATTTCCCCACAAATCGCTATCGCACAATTCTGCAAGTGATTATAATTTATTATCGCTGTTTTCTAGCTGCTCTAAAACCATTTTTGACATAAAGGGACACTTTTGGTTGCTATGGACAATCTACAGTTTGCAGGCAGAAAGAACAGTTTTTATTATATAAAAGAACATGTAGGGCACTGGGCAGACCACTAGGGACAAGGGGGTGTGTATTTTTTACATACAGTACTGTAATCTATAAGATTACAGTATACTGTATGTAATGTGTTTATTAACTTTTTTGAATTTGGCGCCGTTCTCTGGCCCCGTGCGTCGTAACGTCGCAGGGAACGGAGATCGGCGGCACACAGGGACACTGTGAATCGAGCGAGAACGCCGCTCGCTCACACAGCGGGAGGCATCGCAGGATCCAGGGACAAGGTAAGTAACTTTGTCTGTGACTTCTGCGAGGCGAGCCCGAGTCTGGCTCGGGGATACCGCTTTTGGTACAGAAATCTTACCCCGGGCCAATTTTGGGAATTCCGCCAGGGGGGTTAAGATAGTTTTCAATAGGAGTTCTGTAATTCCTCAGGTTTCCAGTAAAAAATGTGCTCCACCAATACATTTTCCATGTTTTGTCAGTAAAAAATGCTGTGGGAGGTTGGCAACCCTGCCTGAGTGGGGCCTGTTCAATTCATTATGCAGCAGGGCAGCTGCTCGGCACAGGATGTGGAAAAAATGCACATATTCACCAGCACACCGTGTATTTGAATCAAAAAGGGCTGGCTGGCAACTCGGATGCTCTTGAATAAAAGTACTTTATTGGTTACATGGGTACACGGGGTACAGGCTATACGCTTATTCGTCAGCACACTGCGTATAGTCAATTACGACTAAATCTTTATTGAAGAATGATCACATCACAGAAGACATTGTGTAACGTTTCAGAGCCTCGCGGGACCCCTTCACCCGGCATGTGATCATCACCTGCCTGACGAAGGGGTCCCACGCGGCTTCTGAAATGTTGCACAATATGTTCTGTGGTCATTCTTCAATAATGATTTGGACGATCCGTGGTGTGCTGGCAAATTCGCGGTCTAGATGGTCTAGGAGGGCAGACAGCCCCTCCAGATTGGGTCTCTGTCCACCAGGGCAAGGACTCTACTGCTCCAGGCTGCTTATGCACACCTCAGTCCCCTGCTGTACATTATCTCAATCAGGGATTGGCTGAGGCTTCATTAATATTCTGCCCAAGGTCCACTTATTCCAACCCCCTATATTCCAGAACTTACTGGACTGCTGAGAGACACAGTCACACCTACAGACAGCAGAACCCAGATCAGACAGAAGTAATCAAATCCTGCCTTACTGACTACAGAGGAGCAAAAATAAACGAAATTTACCTAAACCTATTAGCAACCTAACTAGGAGGGTGCTACATATATATTGCCCCAACTAGAGGAGAGTCAGGATGCCCACTAACACACAGCTCCTTTCTCTGTCTGCAACGTAGAGAGCGTCCTGACTCTCCTGTAGTCCAAGGGAGGGGGCAAGCACGACACTCCACACCAGGGAGAAAGCCTTGCATTACTGTGTGGAGTTACAGACAGAAAAACAAAAAGTGAGGATTTCTCAGAAGAAATAAGGACATTTAAAAGCAAAATGGAAGGATGAGGAAAGTGAAGAAGGACTGCACTGAGGTAAAGGAAGCTATTTAGGAAAAAATTGTACCTTTACAACCCCTTTAACTCTATTAGTCCAATATTATTCTACATAGAGAGAAAAGATTCAACATTATAGCGACAGTGTTGGGGTAGACCCTTCGACATGAACGACGAAGATTCGACAAAGCAGCGAAAAACATACAACCGTTGAATCTGTCATTGAAGGCTTATGGTGTCTGTCGAATTTTCTAAGAAGATTTGACAGAGCAGCTGGATTGTACGACGCCGCAATCGTACATTTCTGGTCAAACGCTTGGCCCATAGGCTATATAAGAATTTGAATGTTGGTTGACTAGTAATAATATTTTATAAATATAATTATTACTAGTGTCATACAACATTAGAATTCTTCTATGGCCTCGTACACACGACCAAGTTTTTTCAGCAAAAACCAGCAAGAAACTTGCTGGGATTTTTTTTTTGCCGAGGAAACCGGTCGTGTGTACATTTTTCGACGAGGAAACTGTCGAGGATCCCGTCGAGCCAAAAGGAGAGCATGTCTTCCTTTTCCTCTACGGGAATGGAGAAACTTGCCTTGTCGAGTTCCTCAACAGCCTAACAAGGAACTCGACGAAGAAAACGATGTGTTTCGCCCGTCGAGTTCCTCGGTCGTGTGTACGAGGCTTGTAGGTCGGAACATTTGACCGGAAATGTATGATTGCGGCATCGTAGGTTTTAGCTGCTCCGTCGAATCTTCTTAGAACATTCGACAGACACCATAAGCCTTCAATGACAGATTCAACCTGAATGAATTTAGATTGCATTTTTTAACGAAACGAAATAAATAAAAAACGAATTTCGGGAGTAACTAAACAAATACATTTTTCGGACAAAAACTAAATTCCGAAACGAAATATTTCAGTGTGCACATTTCTACCATATGGGGGCAACTGACATGAAGAAGCAAAGCCTGATCATTGCCAATGTGGCCACTTCCCTCTAGAGATGAGTTATGAAACAAGGCATGGTAAGTTAGTTATAGGGAAACCATAGACAACACTGGTGACTAGTCATTTGCCATCCGTTAGTCTTTTTTTGGGAACAGCTTCCAGAGTTCAGGTCTTCTTTAAGCAACAAAGACTGATCCAGAAACATACCACAAAATAACGACTTTTAACCTCTGTCTTTGGTTATGAGATGAGTAAAACAATAATCCTTAATGGAACTGTCAACATATACTCAGGAAAGAGAGAGGTCTAGCTGGGGTCCTTGAACTATAACATCTTACATCCCATGTTACATAGTCTAAGTACTTTGCAGTAAAGCTCTTTTAACGATCCTTTGCCTTTTGGCCTACAAAGGCCTCATCCGCCCCCTCCCCATCCGAAGCACTAAAAGGTAGGCACAGTTTATCCAAACAAGCTAATCAGAATACCTATAAAAGAGCACAAAGATAAAATGGTGAAAAAGAATTTTACGATCAGTCAGAAAAAGAAAACCAACAAACTTTTAAATAGAATAGAATTTGTGGATCATAATGGGTGCACAATTTTACCAGCAATCCCCATCCATCTACAGTAGAATATTACCAGTTTGTATAGAATTGGCTATCATTTATTTTGGTCCTAATCCATCCAGAAATAAATAATCAAATCCCTAAGTGTGGCTAACTTTACCAGGTTTAGATTGTGTGCCCTGGCTTGGTTTCATAGTTCAATGTCAAACTTGGCATCATAAACAGTTCAATAAAAATTGTGTAAGCTTTGTGTTGATTTTTGCTTTTACAAGTAATTTTATGGTGAGCAAGTTTACAAGGCTCTGCAGGTGTGAATCTAGTTCTAGGAGCTGGGTTGCTTAAAATGTTTGTTTTATGAGTGTCAGGAAACATCCAGTTTGTAAATGGTCTTTAGAATAAAAACTTGGAGGCCATATACGCATTGAAAATTATATTCATTTTGGTTATCAAAAAAATGAAGCCCCTAATCTGGCAGCTTTTTTGGGGGGCTGGTCACTTCTTATCCAGATCTTACTCTCCGTTTTACTCCATTATTCTTGCCCCCAACATGAGATCTCATATCTAAAACCCAACGATGTAAAAAAATATTACTCTCCTCCCTCACCCACTCTTCTCTATTCATTCTAAGATCCTCTAACTTACCTAAGTTGGCTGCCATGTGTCAACCTGTGGTACTTCTTCAGGTAGTTGAAAGTGGTGATCAGAAGCTGCACTCAGGGCCAACTGACCATTTTTGGTCAATGACATCACCCAAGATGGCCAGCGTCTTCCGTACAATGTGTAACAAGCTGGAGGTTGGGTGACCAGAAGCTTCTTTAAGACTTATGTCGGCAGCAGCTGTAGGCTCAGATAGTTGGAGGAACAGGCCAAAATCTGGCCATTTATTTTGTGTAGTTGACAAACCATGGACAGGTTAGATTTAGGTCAAACTCATGGTCAGACGACCTGAACCTGAATCTCATCCCTTGTTATCAGAGGCATAGCTTGAAGCTTGTGGGTTCTGATGCAAAAGTTGGCCTGGCTCCCCCCACTACCACTTCCACCGATGCGTGCAGATACACCCACTGCATGCCAAGATACTAAAAGTGGCTTAAGAGTTTTGAGTTCCCAGAGTTCCTCCTTACATCAGAGGACAGGGATCACCGCTGGAGAATCAGAGGACAGGGATCACCGCTTGATAATCATAGGACAGGGACCCCTGGCAGGTCACTTGGCAGAGCTCCTTTCACATCCCAGCACTGTATACAGCTCCCTTCCCCGACACTACACAGGGCTGAAATCACAGTCATTTACACACAGTCTGTCAGCCTTCACAGGGTGTATCTGGTTTTTATGTTGCTGTTCTGACCTGTGAAATTCTCTGGTCGGAATGGCAATGTAGTTGCAGTAGGCAGATACACCCTGTGCAGATTGTGGCTGACTGGCTGTGTTGTAAAGTAATGTGATTTTAGCTCTGCGGAGGAGGAGCAGTATAGAGTGCTGTAATGGTAATGGAGCTCAGTATCCGAGCATAGCATCCAGGGCGGAGGGGGTGGTCAGGGGGGCTTTGCGGGGGGCACGAGTTAGATCTGGGGGGCAAAGCCATGTGACACAAAGTCAGGAGGTGTTAAGGGATTTGTTAAGGGATTTGTTTTAGCAATTTCTAATGGTTTCTCTGTCAGTGTTGGCAGGTGTTGGGGGAAGGTCACCTCCCGGAGGTGTTTGTCTTTTTCCCATTGTCAGAGTAGTGAGGTAAGCGGATATCCCCGGGTGGGGGGTAGAGAGAATCCAAGCTGGTGGCTAATAGACACTGAGCAGTGTCTTACCTCACCAGTGACATCGATCCCATTGTGGCTATAGGACGGCACTCTCCTTCTCTTGCCTCGCTGAGTTTGGTTACCATTCCATGTTGCCAGCACACAGCAAAGACGCTTCCCCATCCTGGGCTGTTCTCACTCCATGCTCCTCCTGGAAGCAAAGATTTGCATTTTATTATCTTCACCGGCAATGTAGGAACTCCGTGGACAATATTTGGATGTGGTATTCTATGAAAAACATTGAAGGTTCCTGGGCAAAGCCCCCTTACCAAGTCCTGTACACAGTGAGCGGTCCTCCCCTAAGCGATCGATCGATCTTAGATGCAGGTGTGTCGCAGTGGCATTCAGTCCTTCTTTAGCATGGACAGTCTGTTCCTCTGGGCTGGAGCTGCATGAACAATCTGTTCCTTTGGGCTGGGGCTGCATGAACAATCTGCAGTTGCAGGCTGTGTGTTGGTAGGCCGCGATTCCACACACACACATAGAGTACAGATGCTCTCCTGATGAGGTGCAGGCAACAAAGAGGCTCTGGCCTAGTTCCTCTGGCTTTTTATCTCCTCTCCCACAGTCCTTTGCTGCTGTCTCATAATTGGCTCAAGCTCTTCCAATAGAGAGTTTACAGACAAGCAGTCCTGAATGTCTGTGTGTCAAGAGAGAAAGGGGGGGGGTGAAAAAGCCCCCTAATAGATTAGATCAGTCTGGAGAAGTACCTGCTACATGATTATAGGACAGGAAGTGAAGGAAAATCTCCCCAATGAGTCACAGATGGCTTAAAATAAATAAATAACTGGGGTTTTAACTATTCCCTACTCTATCCAAAATGTAAAAAAATAAATAAAAATGTTAGATATACTTTAAGTTAAGGTACAATATATAAAAAGGCTCATGAGAGGATTTTGTGTATAGTTAGAGTTCTCCTTTACAAGACAATGGTACTTTTTGCTGTGTAAATGTCTCGCCTATCGCAATGTTCTTCTATGTCACGCCTCAGATAAATAATGTTTACACGGAAATATAAAATAACACAAAAGACAATTAGCTACGTTATTTTCATTGTATCACTAACAATGCCTAAAACAAACACAGCTTGGCAGAGCAAGCGAGAAAAGGCCCCAATCATATCTGTTTGTGTTTTACTGTGCGTTTAATAGCACTCGACTGATTTATGTGTTCAATTATGTGTGCAGCGTCTGTAACCAAGGATTTGGAAATCGATCTTAAATGTGCGGAGGAGGGTGGCTGCCATCAATCCACAATCATATGCTCCATTGTCACCTGCATCTAGGCCGTGGCTTATGTTGGCGATACAGAGGGGAGCACATGCTGCATTTTATGTGTCCTGCTTCTTACTACCTGAGGATAAAATTAAAAACAGAGATCTCTGCAAGTAAATTGAAATATCTCCACTAAGACAACTAATGCGATCTCACTGGATTTGTCAATAAAAAAAAAATAAAAGAAAAAAAAAAAAAATATATATATATATATATATATATATATATATATATATATATATATATATATATATTTATATTATATATGTATATAAATATATACTGTATACATATATGTAATTTTCTTTGTATGATATATTTTTTAGCACATGCTCAGATTGGATCACAACTGTCCTGATTGAATATAATGGAAAAATCTTAATGCTTTCAAGTACAGATGCACCGATACCATTTCTTTTACAATACCGTAAGTATGGATACAGTTTTTTTTTTGTTGGTATTTACCGATAACAATTACCAATATCTACCGCAACTGTTTTATTTATACTTCAGCTGTCAGCAATGGTACAAAGCATTGGAAAGTTATTTACACTTTAAAGCGGGGGTTCACCCAAAAAAATAATTTTTAACATTAGATTGAGGCTAATTGTGGGAAGCACAATCAGATGTTTTATTTTAAATCAATGCAGTACTTACCGTTTTAGAGATAGATGTTCTCCGCCGCTTCCGGGTATGGGCTGCGGGACTGGGCGTTCCTATTTGATTGACAGGCTTCCAACCGTCGCATACAGCGCGTCACGAGTTGCCGAAAGTAGCCGAACGTCGGTGCGCAGGCGCCGTATAGAGCCGCACCGACATTCGGCTTTTTTCGGCAACTCGTGACGCGCTGTATGCGACGGTCGGAAGCCTGTCAATTAAATAGGAACGCCCAGTCCCGCAGATCATACCCGGAAGCCGCGGAGAACATCTATCTCTAAAACGGTAAGTACTGCATTGATTTAAAAAAAAAACACCCGATTGTGCTTCCCACAATTAGCCTCAATCTAATGTTAAAAATGTTTTTTCGGGTGAACCCCCGCTTTAAAGCCGATGTCCGCTGAAAAAAAAAATATTAAAAGCCAGCAGCTACAAATACTGCAGCTGCTGACTTTTAATATCAGCACACTTACCTGTCCTGGAGTCCAGCGCCGTCCGCAGCAGAGGACGAGCGATCCCTCGTCACTCTGCTGCCCCCCCCCGCCATCCTCAGTGAGGGAACCAGGAAGTGAAGCGCTCCGGCTTCACTGCCCGGTTCCCTACGGCGCATTAGCGAGTCGCGCTACGCCTGCCGATTGGCTCCCGCTGTGTACTGGGGGGGGGGGGAGTGACGTCATGCCCGCAGTTTACCCGAAACTGTGTGGCGAAAGTGGGTGCAAACACCTGTCTTTAGATGGGTATCTGCACCCCCCTCCCCCTGAAAGGTGTCAAATGTGACACCGGAGGGGGGGAGGGTTCCGATCAGCGGGAGTTCCACTTTAGGGTGGAGCTCCGCTTTAAATACATTTTTTTTTGTTTGATTTTGCATCTTTTTCAATGTGAACCGTGTAAAGGTGTAAAAATGTTAATGAACAAGGCAAACAAAATAAAAGTTTTCATTATTAATAGGTAATAAAATAAAAGTGAACTAAAAAGAAAAAAAATCTGCAGGAAAATATTTAAATAGAGAAGGAGAATATGGAGCTAATTAAAGCGGATGTCCGCCGAAAAAAAAATATTAAAAGCCAGCAGCTACAAATACTGCAGCTGCTGACTTTTAACCACTTAAGGACAGAAGGTGTTTTTCAGATTCGGTGTTTACAAGACTAAAACTGTTTTTTTTGCTAGAAAATTACTTAAAACCCCCAAACATTATATATATTTTTTTCTAACACCCTAGAGAATAAAATGACGGTCATCGCAATACATTTTGTAACACCGTATTTGCGCAGCAGTCTTACAAGCGCACTTTTTTTGGAAAAAATGCAATTTTTTGAATAAAAAAATAAGACAACAATAAATTTGGCCCAATTTTTTTATATATTGTGAAAGATAATGTTACGCCGAGTAAAATGATACCCAACATGTCACGCTTTAAAATTGCGTCCGCTCGTGGCATGGCGTCAAAATTTTACCCTTCAAAATCTCGATAGGCGACGTTTAAAAATTCGTTAGGTTGCATTTTTTGAGCTACAGAGTAGCTCTAGGGCTATAATTATTATTATCTAACAATCGCGGCGATACCTCACTTGTGTGGTTTGAATACCGTTTTCATATGCGGGCGCTACTCGCGTATGCGTTCGCTTTTGCGCGCGAGCTCGTCGGGACGGGGGGCTTTAAATGTTTTTTTTGTTTTCTTATTTATTTTTATTGATTTTATTATTTTTTACACTGAAATAATAATAAAAAAAAAATATCACTTTTATTCCTATTACAAGGTATGTAAACATCCCTTGTAATAGAAAAAAGCATGACAGGTCCTCTTAAATATGAGATCTGGGGTCAAAAAGGAAAATTTGTCATTTAAAAAAATGACAACAAAAAAATTGTCTCTTTAAGAGGCTGGGCGGGACTCACGTTTTGACGTCACTTCCGCCCAGCAGAGCTATGAGGACGGGTGGGGGCCATCTTGCCCTCATTCAAGTCCTCACACACGAGCTGGCAGCATCCGATCTCCTCCGCCGCTACCGACGGCTCCGGTAAGCGGCGGGAGGGCCCCTCTCCCGCCACCGATAACGGCGATCTTGCGGCGAATCCGCCGCGGAGACCGCCTATATCGTTTACACGGCCGCCCACTGTAAAGATGGATACCTCAGTTGTGGCAGCAGCTGCTGCCGTTACTGAGATATCCATCTTTAAAAACAGGACGTATATATACAGTGGGCGGGCGTTAAGTGGTTAATATATGGACACTTACCTGTCCTGGAGTCCAGCGCCGTCGGCAGCAGAGGACGAGCGATCGCTCATCACTCTGCTGCCCCCACCACCATCCTCAGTGAGGGAACCAGGAAGTGAGCGGAAGTTCCACTTTCGGGTGGAGCTCCGCTTTAAGGCAAATTAGAGTAAATTATAGATTGATAAGGGGCCAAACAGAGGAACATTTCATAAAAAAAATTTTTTTTTTATTTTTTTACTTGACAAGTTGTTTTAACTACTTACAGACTGGAAGATTTGCCCCCTTAATGATGACCAGACCATTTTTTTGTGATTCAGCACTGTTTCACTTTAACTCACAATTGTGCGGTTATGCAAGGTTGTACCCAAATCAAATTTACATCCTTTTTTTCCCACAAATAAAGCTTTCTTTTGGTGGTATTTGATCACCTATGCAATTTTCTTTTTGCGCTATGGACCAAAAAATTGCGTCAATTTAGAAAGAAAAAAAATATTTTACTTTTTGCTATAAAAAAAAACCCATAAATGTTTTTTTTTAAAATAAATTTCTTTATCCTTTTGGGCCAATATGTATTCTTCTACATATTTTTGGTTTGCGCAAAAGTTATAGCATCTACAAAGATTTATGGAGTTTTTATGGCATTTTTTTTTTAATTAGTAATGGCTGTGATCTGCAATTTTTAGCAGTACCATGACATTGCGGTGGACAGATCGGACACGTTTGACACATTTTTGGGACCATTGACATTTATACAGAGATCAGAGCTATATGGTACTGATTAATGTGTAAATGTCACTGGCAGTGAAGGGGTTAACACTATAGGGCGATCAAGGGGTTAAATGTGTTCCCTTGTGAGTGTTTCCTACTGTGGTGGGATGGGACTGACTGGGGAAGGAGACATATAGCTGTTCCTAATTACTACAAACAGCAGATGTGTCGCTTCTCATTCTGTCAAAACTACAGATCTACATCTTCATCTACAGATCAAAGGCGCCTGCTTTGGCTCTTAAAGGTTTTGCGGTAACAAATCACTTTGCCAACGTAAATGTGCGTGAGCCGGTCGGCAAGTGGTTGAACGGACTTCATCTGCAGAGCGAACTTCATCCCTTTGATCTGTAGATGAATAAACAGAAAGATACAAAAAGAAACAATGGCCCAGATTCACAGAGTGTGGGCGCACATTATGCCGCCGTAGAATAACCACTGTACGCTACGCCAACGCAGCGCAGAGAGGCAAGCATGGAATTCAGCAAGTCAGTGCTCCCAACGTTGCGCCAGAGTGGCGTGTAAGCATGTGCATTTTGTTTAGTTCCGAATCGAAATTCGGACAAATTTTTCATTATTCGGACATTCGGATGCATACGAATTCCCGAATTGCAATATTAACGAATTTACCGAATCCGAACGAACGTTTTCGATTCCAAATCGAAAACCCGCGGACAAAATTCAATCGGAATTCGAAAAAAAAAATTATATTCAAATTGAATTCGAAAAAAATTCTATTGGAAAAGAGACTATTTGTTTTCTAATCCGGTCGAAATATTTTCGAATTGGACCGGATTTTTCTAAATTCGGTCGAAAACGAACGAATTCCGAAAACGAATTCAACACATGTAACAAACCTAACTTAACGAAATGTATTAAATGACGAATTAAAATGAAACAAAACAAAACACATTTTTCACTTTTGCACATGCCTAGTGGCGTGGGTTTTTTAAGGCGTAAGCCGGCGTAGGTGGAAGTGGGCGTGACCCATGCAAATGAGGCGTGACCCCATGCAAATGATGGGCCGAGCGCCAGACAGATACGTAACACGAACTGCGCATGCGCCGTGACGTGGACGCATCCCCCTGCGCCTGCTCACAACCACGTCGGAACAACTGCCTAAACTACGCCGGATCACTGCATACGGCGTGAACGTAACCTACGCCCAGCCAGACACACGTCCAACGTAAAATACGCCGGCTTGTGTTCCCTGGTGCAGACCTTTGCATGTCTGTTGCTGGGTTGCACCTCCTTTATGGGGCATAACTTTACGCCGGACGTACAACTTACCCGCACCTTGCGTAGCCTGCGCCAGGCACGCGTACGTTCGTGAATCGCTGTATTTTCCTCATTTGCATATTTGAATAGCTAATCAATGGGAGCGCCACCATGCGTCCAGCCTAAATGTGCGCCCATCCTACGCCGGCGTAGGCAAGTTATGTCGGCGGGGTGAAGCCTGTTTTTAGGCGTATCTTAGTTTGTGGGTCTGGCGCACAGATACGACGGTGTGCGTGCACGCGCCCCCTTCTGGTCCATGTTGTAATTGGACACAGCATGAGTTTGGCAGCAGATTTCAGCCAATGATTTGGCTGAAACCTTCTGATCGGGTGTGTCAACTCACACAGAGGGGGAGAGTTACTAAAACTGGAGAGTGCAAAATCTGGTGCAGCTACCAGGTTTTATTGTCAAAGCTTAATTGAACACGTTGAACTTAGAAGCTGATTGGCTACCATGCACAGCTGCACCAGATTTTGCACTCTCCAGTTTTAGTAAATCTCCCCTACAGAGTTCTGTGTTTACAAACTCACAGAACACAGTGTACAAAGAACAATCTGGCTGTTTTTTCTCCCTGAAAAGCAGGGGGAAAAAAGTCAGATCTGTTAGTCAAAGCAGCACACATTACACATGTTAACCCCTTTATTGCCCCCTTTAATGCACACAGTTAACCCCTTTATTGCTCCTAGATGGTAACCCCCTCGTCAACCAATGTGATTAGTTAAAGTGGTTTCTAAACCATTACAGACCATTTCTACCTACAGGTAAGCCTATACTAAGGCTTACCTGTAGGTACTGGAAATATCTCCTAAACCTGTACAGTTTAGGAGATATTAACCATATACCCTTGCGCCAAAGTTATCTCCGCATGCGCACTGAAGAAAGGGCACGATCGCGCTGTTTCTATAGTACCCGTGCCCTGACCGCCGGCTCCCGCGCGCATGCGTGGGTTTCATGTCACGTGACTTCACCCAGTAACGGAGCCCGGAGTCCATGGCCCCCGGAAGGAAAATGGGTGAAGATGGATACTTCCACCAGCGGGGACATCGCAGGCTTTGTTTGCAGGTAAGTGGCACATAATGCTCTAGTGTGCGATGCTTACTAGCCCATAATGATTTTACTTTGCAGGGAACAAAGAGGAAGTAAAACCCAATGTCACTAGCTATGCCAGTGTCACTTAGTGACCCTCCCAGACAGTTTCAGTTAGAGCTAGACACAATCACACTATAATTCATTAATCACCATTATTACCAGTATAGGGCCAGATTCTCGTAGATCCGCGTATCTTTGCGCGGGCGTAACGTATCCGATTTACGTTACGCCTCGCAACTTAGAAGGGCAAGTGCTGTATTCTCAAAGCACTTGCTCCGTAAGTTGCGGTGGCGTAGCGTAAAAAGGCCGGCATAAGCCCGCCTAATTCAAATTTGGAACAGGGGGGCGTGTTTTATGTTAATAACTTGTGACCCGACGTGATTGACGTTTTTCACGAACGGCGCATGCGCCGTCCGTGGAAATCTCCCAGTGTGCATTGCTCCTAATACGCCACAAGGAAGTATTGGTTTTGACGTGAACGTAAATTACGTCCAGCCCCATTCACGGACGAGTTACGCAAACAATGTAAAAAATAAAAAATTTGACGCGGGAACGACGGCCATACTTAACATTGGTACGCCGCATGTACACCTCATATAGCAGGGGTAACTTTACGCCGGGAAAAGCCTAACGTAAACGGCGTATCTGTACTGCGTCGGCCGGGCGTACGTTCGTGAATTCGCGTATCTAGCTGATTTACATATTTCTAAGCGTAAATCAGCGTACACGCCCCTAGCGGCCAGCGTAAATATGCAGTTACGATCCGACGGCGTAAGAGACTTACGCCAGTCGGATCTAAGGGAAACCTATGCGGAACTGATTCTAAGAATCAGGCGCATAGATACGACCGGCCAGACTCAGAGATACGCCGTCGTATCTCTTTTGAGAATCTGGCCCATAGTGTCTATAGCTGTGTAAATTCCAGTTTATATAACATATTTTGTAGACACTATAACTCCCACACAAACAAATTTATATAAACTTATTGATTTTTTTTTTTATTAAAGACATGTAGCAGAATACGCTTTGGTCTAAATTTTTCTAGATTTTTTTTTTTTTATTTGATATGTGTTATAACAGAATATAGGAAATAATGGGCCAGATTCTCAAAAGAGTTACGCCAGCGTATCTACAGATACACCGGCGTAATTCGAAAATCCCGCCGGCGTATCATTGTTTTGTATTCTCAAAACAAGATACGCCGGAATTACGCTAGGATCCGACTGGTTTAAGTCACTTACACCGTCTGATCCTAAATGCAATACGACGCTGGCCGCTAGGTGGCTTTTACGTTGATTTCAGCGTCGCATATGCAAATAAGCCGAATACGCCGATTCCCGAACATTTTTGCGACGCTTCGCCGTAGTTTACGTAGTTTCCGGAAGCGTAAGGTTACCCCTGCTATATGAGGGGTAACCTTACGTCGGCTTGCCGCATGCCATGTTAAGTATGGCCGTCGGGACAGCGTCGGGTTTTTTCGTCGTTTACGTAACTCGTCGCGAATAGGGCTGTGCGTTCATAACGTTCACGTCGCAAGCAATGTATTTGCGGCGTACTACGGAGCATACGCAGTGGCCTACGTTTAAGGCCGGCGCATGCGCAATTCGTTCGGCACGGGGGCGCGCTTAATTTAAATACAAGCCGCCCCCTTTGAATTACACGGGGATACGCCGGGCCATTTACACCACGCCGCCGCAAATTACGGAGCAAGTGCTTGGAGAATACGGCACTTGCTCCAGTAAATTGCGGCGGCGTAGTGTAAATAGCTTACGCTACGCTACGCCGGGGTGTACGAGAATCTGGCCCAATGTGTTTTCTTTTAAAATATTTGGTCTATTTTTATTTATATAACAAAAAATAAAAGACCCAGTGGTAATAAAATAGCACCAATAGAAAGCTCTATTTGCGTGAAAATAAATTATATAAATTTGATTTGCGTACAGTTTCATGACCATGCAATTGTCAGTTAAAGTAACAGTGCTGAATAATAAAAAATGCCCAGGTCATGAAGGGGGTAAAACCTTTGGGAGGTAAAGTGGTTAATATATATATATATATTTGTATATGTTTATTTTTCGTTATAAAAGGGTGGAGGTGCAATTTAAAAGGAAAATGTACGTTTACAGTATCTTTACAAATATGATCGCTTTCCTTTTGCAGTACACTATAACACCACTAGATGGTGATATGGCAGCAAGGTTTACTTTCAGCAGCAGATCATTAGGCAAACTCTGATGCCGCGTACACACGACCATTTTTCAGCATGAAAAAAAACTTTGTTTTTCAGCATGTCCAAAAAACGACGTTTTCCCAACTTCATCATTAAAACGACGTTGCCTACACACCATCGTTTTTAAAAAATGATATAGCAAAGCGCGGTGACGTACAACACGTACAGCGGCACTTTAAAGGGGAAGTTCCATTCGCCTTGGGGCTGCTTTTAGCTGATTCCGTGTTAGTAAAAGACGATTCGCGCTTTTCTGTCTGTTACAGCGCGATGAATGTGCTTACTCCATTATGAACGGTAGTTTTACCAGAACGAGCGCTCCCGACTCATAACTTGCTTCTTAGCATGTGCAGGTTTTTAACATCGTTTTAGCCCACACACGATCATTTTTTACAACCCGAAAACGACATAGTTTAAAACGACGTTAAAAAATGCAGCATGTTCGAATTATTTTTTTGTCGTTTTTCAGAACCTGAAAAATGATGTGTAGCCCACACACGATCATTTTAAATGACGTTTTTGAAAAACAAAGTAATTTTCATGCCGAAAAATGATCGTGTGTACGCGGCATTATGCCGCGTACACACAACCATTTTTTACGACGTTAAAAACGATAACGTGAAAGACGGCGCGAAAATTTAGAGCATGTTCTAAATTTTTAATGCACATTTTTAACGTCGTGAAAAATGCTCTGGAGTCCACATACGATCGTTTTTAATGACATTAGAACATTTTAAAATTTTTCACATCGCAAAAAACGGTCGCGTGTACGCGGCATTAGAGCTTGGCAGGAATTATAGGCACTAAGGGCCTAATCCACAAAAGGGATACGCCGTCGTATCCCTGTTTCTATCTTTGGAACTGATCCACAGAATCAGTTTCTCATAGATAGGCAGAAGATCCGGCATGTGTAAGGGACTTACACTGTCGGATCTTAGGATGCAGTACCGCGGCCGCCGCTGGGGGCATTTCGTGTCGAAATCCAGCGTCGCGTATGCAAATTAGCACTTACGGAGATCCACGAAGCTTTTACGCTTCGTTTTTTCTCCGTAAGTATTAGTTTGCCCTCGCAAAATTAGGGCTGCTTTTACAAGGTGTAAAGTTAGTACACCATGTAAAAAAGTAGACCCTTTTTTCCCGCGACACTGTCAAATTTAGTTTTAAAAAAAATGTTTTCCCGCCGCATCTTTTTTTTTTCCCCGACGCAAATTTTTTTTACCCGCCGCGATTCACAAAACTCGGCGTAACGTAAAACCGCGCAAAGCACGTCGGGAAAATCGCGTCGGGAGCATGCGCAGTACGTACGGCGAGGGAGCGCACCTAATTTAAATGGGACTCGCCCCATTAGATTAGGAACGCCTTGCGCCGGACGGATTTAAGTTACACCGCTCAAAATTTCTAGGTAAGTGCTTTGTGGATCGGGCACTTAGGTAGAGATTTTGCGGCGGAGTAACTTAAATGGGAAAAATTACGTTGCGCTGGGTTTTTGTGGATTAGTCCTTAGAACAGGAATGCAACAACAGTATTTGCCTGATATAGGCTTTGTAGTGAACAACACAATGGGCTAGATTCAGTAAGCCCGCATTCACATCTAGGCGTCGCCGCTGCCGCCAGAGGGCTGGAAACACATTTCCCTCTATGGAGATGGTTCACATCTCCACGCCGGACGCCTGACGCCTGCCGCCTGAAAAAAGGTCCCGGACCTTTTTTTCAGGCGTCTTTCGGCGTTCGGCTAGGAGATGGGAAGCATCTCCATAGAGGGGGGTCAATCCGGGGCACATCTAGGCGGACGATACCGGCGTTTTGTCGCCGCAAATCGCGGTACAAAACGCCGCTATTTGTACCGCGATTTGCGGCGACAAAACGCCGCGATTTCGTCCGCCTAGATGTGAATGGCGCATAATACTTACGAGGAGCCTATCAGTAGATACGCCATCGTAAGTCCGAATCCGCGCCTTCGCAACTTTAAGCGTATGCTCAAATTGAGATACGCTTAAATGTTGCTAAGATACGACCGGCGTAAGTCTCCTACGCCGTCGTATCTTAGGGTGCATATTTACGCTGGCCGCTAGGTGGCGCTTCCGTTGATTTCAGCGTAGAATATGCAAATGAGCTAGATACGCCGATTCAGAAACGTATGTGCGCCCGGCGGATTTTTTTACGTCTTTTCCGTAAGGCTTTTTCCGGCGTAAAGTTATGCCTGCTATATGAGGCATAGCCAATGTTAAGTATGGACATCGGGACCGCGTCAAATTTTACATCGATTACGTTGTTTGCGTAAGTCGTTTGCGAATAGGGCTGTGCGTAATTTACGTTCACGTCGAAAGCATTGAATTTTTGCGGGTTAATTTGGAGCATGCGCACTGGGATACGTTCACGGACGGCGCATGCGCCGTTCGTTAGAAACGTCATTTACGTGGGGTCATGTTCCGACAGAAACAATTGAGTATTTACTTTTTTTATTTGCACTAACATACAATTTTTCTGGACAAGCTTTTGGGTTATGTTTAGGTCCAAGCACTACTGATTCACAAAAGTTTTAGCATAATTAACCACTTCCATACAGGGCACTTACGCACCTTCCTGCCCAAGCCAATTTTCAGCTTTCAGCACTGTCGCACTTTGAATGACAATTGCGCGGTCATGCTACACTGTACCCAAACAATTTTTGTATAATTTTGTTCCCACAAATAGAGCTTTATTTTGGTGATATTTGATAAACTCTGCGATTTTTTTTTTGCGCAACAACTAAAAAAAGGCCCAAATTTTTTGAAAAAAATAGGATTTTTTGTACTCACCGTAAAATCCTTTTCTCTGAAGTCCATGGACGGACACAGCTCCTTAAATCTTGACAAGTGGGTTATGTTCCCTGTTTACAGGAGAGGACTAGGCAGAAACATGTTAAATAGTTAAATACATGTTACATTAACAGAGTTGAACAGCCCCGCCCAGGGGGCGGTCCCTCCAGACATAACCCTCCTCACTGCAGCTTGCAGCCTCAGTTCGTAACAAGCAGTACAAACCTAAAAAGGAGGGGTGGGAGCTGTGTCCGTCCATGGACTTCAGAGAAAAGGATTTTACGGTGAGTACAAAAAATCCTATTTTCTCTTATCGTCCATGGACGGACACAGCTCCTTAAATCTTGACAAGTGGGACGTCCCCAAGCAGTGTCAAAAAACGAGGGGTGGGAAATATATCAGTAAAAACAATTTTAACTTCACCCCAAAACAAGCAGAGCTCCTCAACGGAGGAGGTGCAACTTTAAACAGCCGCCGGCAAAAACTAGCGGCTGAAAAAAACATCATAAGATGCACTCACAGCAACCATGTAAATTCTGGAAAAAGCGCGAACGGACGAGCAAATCGCCGCCTCGCACACCTGTGAGACCGACGCATGATGTCGGGAAAAAAAAAAAAAACCCAGGAAGCACCAATTGCCCTGGTCGAAAGTGCCGTGACCGGAAAGGGGGGCCCGCCCTTAGGAGCATAGGCCTGTATGACGGCCTGCCCGATCCACCGAGAAATGGTGGTCGACGAGACCGCCAGGCCCTTTTGTGGACCAGACACCGACACAAAAGAGAGTCAGAAGCTCCGAAATGGAGCCGTAGTAGGCTGGTATACCCGCAAAGCGCGTACCACGCCTAAAGTATGAAAGGCCGAAACCTCCTTCGGAAGAAGGGAAGGTCGCGGGCGCACCATCACCTAATCCTTATGGGGGATCAAGCATGGCGGCTTGCAAGACAAGACCGCCAACTCAGAAACCCCTCTAACAGAGGTAAAGGCCACTAAAGGGGCCACCTTCTGAGATAGTGTCAAGAGAAAATCTCTCTGATGTTTCCAAAAGGAAGGTTCCTGAAGAACCGAGAGCACCAGAGTCAAAACTCATGGGGGAAGAGATGGGCCAAGAGGGGAAAGTATATGACAAACCCCTTGCACACAAAAAAAGGGGACCCACCAGGGAACGGGCCGCAAAAAGGCCACTAAAAGAACACAGCCAAGGCTGAAATCTGCCCCCAAACGGTGCTTTAAGCAATTTTTAGATCCAATCCAAGCTTTAAAAACAGCAGGACCCTGGACATTGAAAGTACGCCCGTGGACGTCACTCCATCCCTTCGCACCAAGAGAGGTGCGACGGTAGATCCTCCGGAAGAAGACTACGGTGCCCTGTTGAGATGACCGAGTCAGACAGACCCTGGTCACCTAAAGTCTGGCTTCCAATAACCATGTTAAGCAAGTCAGTGACTGTACAACAGGAGGAAGTATGGGACCTTGAGACAGGAACCTCCTGCCCTGGCAATCGCCAGGGTGCCTCCGCTACCAGGCGCCCGATATCAGCGTACCAAGGACGCCGAGATTAATCTGGAGCGATTAGAATCATCGGGATCTCCTCAGCATCCACTCTGTGGAGCGGCCGAGGAAGCAACTACCATGGAGGAATGGCAAAAAATCACCGATACAGACAACACAGGGCCACCAGCGCGACTGACGCGTCTGTACAAGATCACTAGACCTGGCCACTAACTGACACCCTTGCGGCGGAGACAAGCTGCCAGGAGATCCATGCCATGTGAGGCTCACCTCCTGCAAGGGAGCCGAAACACCCCAAGCACAAAGACCAGTCGCCCTGGTCCAGCATCTGGCGACTCCAGTAGTCTGCCTGCCGGCATACCTGATGGTAGACTGAAGCCACGGCCGTGGCGTTGTCCGGCTGAAACCAGATTGGTCGACCACAAGGAGAAGCATAGCCTGATCGCCTAAAATAGTAGGACAATGAACAGTAGACAGCACCTGGTATTCCCAGGCGGTCTTCCACCAGGCACTAGCCAGGCCCGACCCTGGGTAGCTACCGAGACCAGACACATTCAAGGAGGTGTGGTCATAGGTCCACGCAAGTCCAGCGACTCAGGGCCGACTGGACCCCCCAGTTTTGTGAACCTCCAGGTTCACAACCCGTGAGCTGGCATTCGTCGTAAACACCGACCACTGGAAGGAAGGAACAACTTCCCGGACCGAAGAGTCGGGAATCTCTGTCACCAACTCAGAGAGACTCTGACTAGGTGGCGCACAGGAATCTAATGATTTCAGAGACAAGAGATTTTTACCACCTGGACAGTAGTTCCACTGGAAAACCAGGGTGTGGAACTGGGCATACAGTACCACCTTGAAGGAGGCTACCCACAGACCCTGAACCAGCAGGCGCCCGGAGAGAAGACCGATTGCGTGATGCCAATACCTTCTCCGCAGACTGAAGAGTCTGCAATTTCTCCAGGGGAAGAAGGACCTTTGCCACTGAGGAGTCTGGATCAACACTAGATACTCCAACGCTGAGTCGGAACCTAGCATGCCCATAATTTGAACCCTGGGTCGCACACATGTAGGGCAGGCTTGCTGCCACTGAGCTACACTTTCTGGCCTAAACGTTTAACATCCACCCGAATCTTCGGAGGGTCTGAATGGGAATAACCCATCCACTAGGTCGGAGACAGAAGCTGCTCTCAGAAGAAAGTCGTCAAAGTAGCCAATGAGGCAAAGCCTCGCTGTCCCAACAAAATTCAAATAAGTGCGAGCTCCTAGCTGAAAACCCATAGTGCTGCCGCCAGATCAAAAGGGAGGGCCACAGGCTGACAGAGACCCTTCTCTCATCACGAAGCACAGAAAAAAACACTGTGACATGTGCAAAACGGGACATGCATGTATGCGTCCCTGATGTCCGAGGACGTCAGGACATCCCCCGGATGAAGCGCAGCTACCACCGAACAAATGGATTCCATGCGGAACTACCCGACGTTCACAAAGGTATTTAGGGCCTGAGGCCCATAGAAAACCCCAAAACTCTCGTCCTGCAGGAAAGGTAAAATTATAATATGCACACCTGTCCATACAAATAGACAAAAGCTCCTAGAGCCCTATTCAGGGCCTCTCACCCACTTGCTGCGCTGACCAGGGGTAACCAGGGGACTCCCTCAGGAGGAGACTGCACAGCGCTGCCTGTGAGGAAAAGAACCGTGAGGTAACTTTTGCAGGGACCTGTGTTTAAACAGGAAAAGCCTCATAGGGCTGTTTTATTTAAGGATAAGACACAGATACATCAGTCAGCGTCTGCTGAAGTATAATCATAAACATCTGTGCTCATCACAGGGCTTTTTACCTCACAGGAAAGCCCATCCCCTCAGGAAGGCCCCCTCCCCCCTGACAGCGGCAATGTTAGCAATGCAGCAAGGGAAAGGAGCAGGGAAGTAAGGGGAAGGGACCCCCGAACCCCAGGAATGCCCAGCTGTACCAACCCACCGAAGCAGGAGGGACTGTACTTACCCGTCCGAGCGAGGACTCGCTGACGCATTCCTGACAGACCTACAACCGCAATGGAGGTAGCTGTCGGCCCGGTCCACTGTGATTGAGGCAACACCACAGCTCAGTCATATGTGGACCTCGGAGCAAAGCTCACCGGCCACCTCAGGAGTCATGAGGTATGGCGTGGCAGACCAAGCCTCTTTGCAAAGGTGTGCCCACGCTTGCTGGTCGGACTGAGTAGACTACAAGGATCTATAATATCCAGCCTGTCTCTCAGCCAACAGTTGAAAGAAGATTCTTCAAGAAAAAGTAAAGTAAAATAAAATAAAATTTCTCCTCAGGGCGCTGGGCCCAAAGGGAGCCATACGTCCTTCTCCTTTGCTAGGCAGAACGAAACTGAGGCTGCAAGCTGCAGTGAGGAGGGTTATGTCTGGAGGGACCGCCCCCTGGGCGGGGCTGTTCAACTCTGTTAATGTAACATGTATTTAACTATTTAACATGTTTCTGCCTAGTCCTCTCCTGTAAACAGGGAACATAACCCACTTGTCAAGATTTAAGGAGCTGTGTCCGTCCATGGACGATAAGAGAAAATTACGTTTTTATTTTTTCTGTTAATTTTTTTGTAAATAAGTACGTTTTCTTCTTCAATTACGGGCACTGATATGGCGGCACTGGTGGGCACCGATGAGGCGGCGCTGATGGGCTCCGATGAGGTGGCACTGATGAGCACTGATAGGCAGCACTGATAGGCGGCACTCATAGGTGGCACTGATGGGCACTCATAGGCGGCACTGGGCACTCATAGGTGGCACTAATGGGCACTCATAGGCAGCACTGATGGGCATTTATGGGCAGCACTTATGGGTGGCACAGATGGGCACTGACTGATAGGTGGGCACTGAGAGGTGGCACTGATGGACACTGAGGGGTGGCACTAATGGACACTGAGGGGTGGCACTGATGGCATTTGTGGGCACTGATTGGCATCTATTGTTCTCATTTTTTTCTTGTTTTTTTCTTGTTGCCCCCTTTCCTGGTGGTCCTGGCGGCTTCCTTGGTGGTCCAGTGTGGGCATACGAGGGGGGCTGCGCTGATAAACAGGAGAGCCGCCGATCGGCTCTCCTCTACTCGCGTCTGTCAGACGCGAGTGAGGAAGAGCCGATCAACGGCTCTTCCTGTTTACATCGTGATCAGCCGTGGACACGGCTGATCACGTGGTAAAGAGCCTCCGCCGGAGGTTCTTTACCGAGATCGGAGATGCAGGGTGTCAGACTGACATCCTGCATCACCGATCGCTGCGCTGCGTGCCCCCACGGGCCCTCGCCTGCACGGTATCCTGCTGGACGTCAATAGACGTCCAGTCAGGATTACACAACCACTTCCCGGACGTCAATTTACTACCGGGCGGGAAGTGATAAAAAAAAAACACAATCTCTGAGGGAAAGAAAGAAAAAAGAGAAAAACAAACATACACAAACAAATGTACTAATGTGTTGTACTTCATCCAATGCAAAAGATGTAGCAAAGGATCTCATGTTGGAGAAGCAGGGCAGAAGTTGCAAGCGAAGATGAATTTGCACAGGCGCACCATCAAGGAACATAAAGAAGATTGTTTCTGCACACCTGTGGGGCATCATTTCTCACAACTGGACCACACTATGGACAGGGCCGGTGCAAGGATTTTTGCCAACTAAGGCGAAGGTGCATTTTGACGCCCCCCCCCCCCCCCCCCCCCCGGCGCACGCATGCACACACACACACCATACATTATATATGTGCTCCATTAAGCTTTAATGGTTATGATGCTTAAAGTGATCGTTTAACTTATTTATCTTTTACAAGAAAGATAGCATAGATGGCGTTATTCTGCATTGCGCTGTATAATGTACTATTGCTGGGATTTGTAGTCCTCTATAGCTGCTGGTATTCTCCATTACGCTGTATAATGATTATACTGCGCAATGCAGATTACCACTGACCAGTTATAGAAGAACTACAAATCCCAGCAATAATACATTATACAGCGCAATGGAGAATACCAGCAGCTAGAGAGGAACAACAAATCCCAGCAATACATTATATAAAATGCAATGCAGAATACCAGCAGATACAGAGGACTACAAATCCCAGCAATGATACATTATATAAAACGCAATGCAGAATACCAGCAGTTACAGAGGACTCCACCCTAAAGTGGAACTCACGCTGATCGGAACCCCCCCCCCCTCATTTGACACCTTTCAGTGGGGAGGGGGGTGCAGATACCTGTCTAAAGATGGATCCGACAGGCGTACGTCTTCGTACGCCGTCGGATCTTAGGTGCAATTTTTCGGCGGCCGCTAGGTGGCGTTTCCGTCGAAGTCCGCGTCGAGTATCCAAATTAGCTAGTTACGGCGATCCACAAACGTACGTACGGCTGGCGCATTTTTTTTAACGTCGTTTGCGTTCGGCTTTTTCCGGCGTATAGTTAAAGCTGCTATTATGAGGCGTACTCAATGTTAAGTATGGCCGTCGTTCCCGCCTCACATTTTGAATTTTTTACGTAGTTTGCGTAAGTCGTTCGCAAATAGGGATTTGTGTAGAATGACGTCACTCGTCGTAAGCATTGGCTTGTTCCGGTTTAATTTTGAGCATGCGCACTGGGATACCCCCACGGACGGCGCATGCGCAGTTAAAAAAAAAACGTTGTTTACGTCGGGTCACGACGTATTTACATAAAACACGCCCCCATCACAGAGATTTGAATGCCGCGCCATTACGCCGCCAAAGATACACTATGCCGCCGTAACTTACGGCGCTGATTGGTTGAGGATTCGAAAAAAAAAAAAGATAAGTTACGGCGGCGTAGTGTATCTCAGGCCTCGTACACACGACCGAACATGTCTGCTGAAACTGGTCCGCGGACCAGTTTCTGCAGACATGTTCGGTCGTGTGTACGGCCGACCGGACAATTTTCCGGCGGATCGGACAGGTTTCCAGCGGACGAATGTTTCTTAGCATGCTAAGAAACATGTCGGCTGGAAGCCTGTCCGTCGGACATGTTCGGTCGTCTGTACGACTTAGGCCTCGTACAGACGGGCAAACATGTACGATGAAAACAGTCCGCCGGACCGTTTTCAGCGTACATGCCCGCCCGGAGATTTCTGTATGATGGCTGTGCACACCATCATACAGAAATCCGCGCGTACACGATACGCGGCGACGAGGCCGCACCGTCTCCGCGGCGACGTGCACGGCCCTGGCAGTTCAATGCTTCCACGCATGCGTCAAAGTCATTCGACGCATGCGAGGGATGGCGGCCGCTCGGACATGTACGGTAAGTCTGTACAGACGACCGAACATGTCCGACGGACAGGATTCCAGTGGGCATGTTTCTAAGCAAGCTTAGAAACATTTGCCCGCTCGAAAACGGTCTGGCGGGCAAATGTACGCTGGAATTCTGTCCGCTCGGCTGTACAGACGACCAAACATGTCTGCTGAAACTGGTCTGTACAGCCGAGCGGACAGGTTTCCAGCAGACATTTGTCCACCCGACCGTTTTCGAGCAGACAAATGTTTCTTAGCATGCTAAGAAACATGTCCGCTGGAATCCTGTCCGTTGGACATGTTCGGTCGTCTGTACAGACTTACCGTACATGTCCGAGCGGCCGCCATCCCTCGCATGCGTCAAATCACTTCGACGCATGCGTGGAAGCATTGAACTTCCAGGGCCGCGCACGTCACCGCGTATCATGTACGCGCGGATTTCTGTATGATGGTGTGTACAGCCATCATACAGAAATCTCCGGGCGGACATGTCCGCTGAAAATGGTCCGGCGGACCGTTTTCATCGGACATGTTTGCCCGTCTGTACGAGGCCTTACCGGACATGTCCGCTCGGCCGAAAGTGATTCGACGCATGCGTGGAAGCATTGACCTTCCAGGGTCCGTGGACCGTTTTCATCGGACATGTCCCCTCGTGTGTACGAGGCCTCAGATACGCTACGCCCGGCGGATTAGTGCACCGATGTACGTGAATCTACCCCTATGTATTTTGTACTGCAAAAAATGATTGACACGGCTAATGAGTATATGTATTTGATGTTTGTATACATTTTTGGTGCTTTTCCACAGCTTTAATGGCTTTAGATTCAATAACTTTCTCCACAACAGACCATGCCTAGCGATTTGCAGTGCAGAATTTCAGAAAAGACAGACTGACAGTCTCTGCAGAATGATGTGTAATATCAAAAACATAAGTTAGGTAGAAAGATGTCTCATAGTAGTCTAAAATGGAGTTCCATTTCTTCTTGGAAATGCTGTTTTTATAAATGGTGCAAAATCATTTTAAATGAAGTGCATTTGCTGTTCAGTACCTCTCTCTCTGCTTTACTCCCCTGAAGGTTTTTGAGCCAACAGGTCAGCTCCCAGTTCAAACTATCTGACTCTGTTCCAAAACGTTAGAAAGAATGATTGCTGCTATGAAAGCATGTGAAAGCGAAGAGCTGTCCTTACTGTGAGGAGAGCCTGAGAGGAATGTGTGGAGCCGCACCGCCCGGGTGGAGAAGAATATCGTCGTGACACGGTGACTGGCTTGGAGAGACGCCGACAAGGAGAGGAGGAGGAGGATGGAGGGGAGCAGTGAGCACTCTGGGCGCTTGAGCGCCCTCACCTCTGTGGCGCCTGGGTGAACTGCACCCCACGCAAACGTCTCGGATCTTCCCAGGGGTAGATTCAGGTACTCCTGCGCGCTCCTTACGGACGGGCAGTGTACCCTTTTTACCCTGCACCTACGCAAATTATTTGCGCTACGCTTCATTCAGTAGCCACGTAATTTGCGTGGGCGCTCTTCAAAAATGCCCTGCGTAAGGGCGCCTAATGTAAATGATCCCGTAGGGGGCGGGAATCATTTAAATTAGGCGCGTTCCCGCACCGAGCAAGGCAAGGACGTCATTTGCTTCAAAGTGAACGTGAATGGCGTCCAGCGCCATTCACGATTCACTTACGCAAACTACGTAAATTTCAAATTTTGCGACGCGGGAACGACGGGTATACTTAGCATTGGCTGCCCCTGCTTTTAGCATGTGCAGCCTTAAGCGAAACCCGACGTACGCAAACGACGTAAACTGCGTACGCAGGGCTCGCGTAACGTTGTGAATCGGCGTTAGTATGCAATTTGCATACTATACGCTGACCACAACGGGAACGCCACCTAGCGGCCTGCGTAAGAATGCAGCCTAAGATATGAGGGCATAAGAGCCTTATGCCACGCATATCTTAGGCTGCAGTTGGCGTAACGAGCTCTCTGAATCAGGAGAAGTCGTTACGCCAGGGCAAGTAAGCAATTGCGCTGCGTAACTATGGTTACGCAGGCGCAATTGCTCTTTGAATCTGGGCCCCTGAGTTTTCCGCCCTGTTCCCCTGGCGGCGCTGGCGCCGTAAGGCAAGGGCTATTGTTGCCTTGCGCTAGCGCCGGCCCTGACTATGGAAGACCTCAGTGGGCCAGATTCAGAAAGATGCACGCATCTTTCTGCTGGCGTAACGTATCTCCGATACGTTACTCTGCTCGAACTTTGGGCGCAAGTTCTGTATTCTGAAAGAACTTGCGCCCTTATTTACGGCGGCGTAACGTATGTGCTGCGGGCCTGCGGCATAAGGCCACGTAATTCAAATGGGGATGTTGGGGGCGTGTTGTATTTATTTATTTATTTATTTATTTATTTCACCTCAGACTCAACCACAGCAAGAGACTTGCTCATGATTTTATTCATAATTCCGTTGAATACAACACGGGGGCGTGTTGTATTTAAATTTGCCTTCGCCCCCCGCGCTTTTTACGTTTTTTTTAATGGCGCATGCGCCGTTCGTGAAAACATCCCAGTGCGCATGCTCGAAAATCCGCCGCAAAACGTCATTGCTTTCGACGTGAACGTAAATTACGTCCAGCCGTATTCGTGAACGACTTACGCAAACGACATAAAAATTTAAAAATTTGTCGCGGGAACGACGGCCATACTTAACATAGGATACGCCGCACATACCCCTCATATAGCAGGGGTAACTTTACGCCGGAAAAAGCCGAACGCAAACGACGTAAAAAAAAAGAGCCGGGCGGTCGTTTTTCGTTTCTGAATCGACGTAAATAGTAATTTGCATATTCCTCGCGTAAACAAACGGAGGCGCCACCTAGCGGCCAGCCAGAAAATGCAGCCTAAGATACGACGGTGTAAGACATTTACACCACTCGTATCTTAGGGATATCTATGCGTAACTGATTCTCTGAATCAGGCGCATAGATACGACGGCCGGACTCAGAGATACGACGGCGTATCAGGAGATACGCCGTCGTATCTCCTATCTGAATCCGGGCCAGTGTTTTTGTTCTTAACCACTTCCTAAGACCCCCTTTGACACTGAGCCGCCCATAGCGTCAGCGGTAAAACTCCGCTATTTTTACCGCCGATGCTATGGGCGGATTTGTGGTGCATTTCGACCGCAACAGTTCTCCCCCCCGCTAGCGGCCGAGAAAGGGTTAAAACTGCCCGCAATGTGCTACTGCAGCAGCGCATTGCCAGCGGTATAGCCACGCTGTCCCATTGATTTCAATGGGCAGGAGCGGTGGAGGCGCGGTAAACACACCGCTCCAAACATGCAGCTAGCAGGACTTTTTTTACCGTCCTGCTAGCGCAACGGTCCGGTGTGAAAGCCCTCGTGCTTTCACACTGGAATGAATGGTGCAGTTGTTTAAGGGCGTTTTGCAGGCGCTATTCTTAACACTATAGCGCCTGCAAAACGCTCCAGTGTGAAAGGGGTCTTACTGGGCACTTAAACCCCCCTCCTGCCCAGACCAATTTTCAGCTTTCAGCGCTGACGCACTTTGAATGACAATTGCGCGGCCATACAACACTGTACCCAAAATGACATTTTTATATTTTTTTCACATAAATAGAGCTTTCTTTTGGTGGTATTTGATCACCTCTGCGGTTTTTATTTTTTGCTAAAGAAAAAAAAATTATGGAAAATGTTGAAAAAAAAAGTAATGTTTCATAGTTTGTTATGAAATTTTGCAAACAGGTAATTTTTCTCCTTCATTGATATGCGCTGATGAGGCGGCACTGGTGGACACTGATAGGCTGCACTGGTGGGCACTGATAGGCATAGATAAGACGGCACTGATGGGGACAGATAAGACGGCACTGATGGGGACAGATAAGACGGCACTGATGGGGACAGATAAGACGGCACTGATAGGCACAGATAAGACGGCACTGATGGGGACAGATAAGACGGCACTGATGGGGACAGATAAGACGGCACTGATGGGGACAGATAAGACGGCACTGATAGGGACAGATAAGACGGCACTGATAGGGACAGATAAGACGGCACTGATGGGGACAGATAAGACGGCACTGATGGGGACAGATAAGACGGCACTGATGGGGACAGATAAGACGGCACTGATGGGGACAGATAAGACGGCACTGATGGGGACAGATAAGACGGCACTGATGGGGACAGATAAGACGGCACTGATGGGGACAGATAAGACGGCACTGATAGGGACAGATAAGACGGCACTGATGGGGACAGATAAGACGGCACTGATGGGGACAGATAAGACGGCACTGATAGGGACAGATAAGACGGCACTGATAGGGACAGATAAGACGGCACTGATGGGGACAGATAAGACGGCACTGATGGGGACAGATAAGACGGCACTGATGGGGACAGATAAGGCGTCACTGATGGGGACAGATAAAGTGGTACTGATGGGCACAGATGAGGCGGTACTGATGGGAACAGATAAGGTGCTACTGATGGACACAGATAATGCGGCACTGATGGATGGCACTGATGGGTGTTACTGATAGGTACCACTGATGGGCACTGGTAGGTGGCACTTATGGGCACTGGTAGGTGACACTCAGGCCTTGTACTCACGACCGGATCTGTGCGCTGGAAACTGTCTGCCCGACAGTTTCCGGCGTACAAGGCTGATTTGTGTTTGGTTCCGCTGGCGTGTACACACCAGCGGACCAAATTACCGTCGTACCGGAACGCGTGCACGTAAACTACGTACGACGTCACTATAAAGGGGAAGACCAAACTTAATGGCGCCGCCCTCTGTTCCTCTTTTGCTAGTTACGGCTTTGCTCGTGTTAGTGAAGGTTTGGTTAGAGCTGATTCGCGCTTCTCGGTCTCCAGGCTTTGACAGCGTGTATTCACGGGTTCAGTGCGTGTGCTTGCGGTAACGTAGTTGTCATTCGGCTATAGGCTAGCAGGTTGTTTCTGCTTTAGCAGTTGCATCCTGTGCGCTCGTATCTGTTTGTCACGCGTTTGTCGCAGGTAGTGCTGGATTTGCGAGTGCTTTCTGTTTCAGTGTGTTCTTGACTGACCAGCCGGCCGGTTTGAAGCCATGATGGAGCAGCAGCGTCAATTTTCGCGAGTTGGTGCTGTTTATGGGATGGCTGCTGGATATGTTCATTTGTCCAGTACTTTGGCCAGAAACAGGGGGCGGAGGCGTTCCTGGGCCAAGAATTGGTTGCGCCAGCGTGACCAGTTCTCACATATGCCTCTGCTTAGGGAACTCCAGGAGAATAATCCTAATGACTTTAGGAATTTTCTCCGCATGACGGACCCCGTATTCAACAGTCTGCTGGATCTTCTGTCCCCCTATATCACGAGGCAGGACACTGTGATGCGCCAAGCCATCACGGCCGAGCAGAGGCTTATTGCCACGTTGCGGTACCTGGCGACTGGGAGGAGCCTGCAGGACCTCAAGTTCTCGACAGGCATCTCTCCGCAGGCGCTTGGGGTCATCATACCGGACACGTGTGCTGCCATCATCAAAGTTATGCATGAGGAGTATATTAAGGTAAGTTTCCTGGCTGTAATAATGTGGCCAACTAACTTTATTTTTATTTTCCCAGATATGCTGTGTGTTTAACTAACGTTACCTTTTCTCCCTATGCATGTTGATATCAGCTTTTACATGTTTTTTTCTTGACCTACCTGCATATTTGTCCCTTACCCAATATTAACCTGTCCAGCATGCTATCCTAGGGACAAACCCACCTTGCCATTTTTTAAAACAGGACTTTTTGTTTTTTGTGTCCCCCCCCCCCCCCTTCAAACTTTTATTGTCCCCATCAGAGGGCTGTGGAGTCTCTTAATGAAGTGGCCCTATATATTTCATTTCCCAAATTCTCCATGCACATTTTTCTAATGCAATTTTAATAATGTGAACTGTCACAAGGATGCTTGTAGGATGTTTTTGTTACAAAGTACTAAATCTCTTTTTTTGTTTGTCCCCACAGCTACCCTCCACACCACAGGAATGGCAGTCTGTGGCTTCCCAATTTGCCCAGCGGTGGGATTTTCCAAACTGCGGTGGAGCAATAGATGGGAAACACGTCCGCATTGTGCCCCCACCCCGCTCGGGGTCCTACTATTATAATTACAAGGGTTATCATAATATTGTGTTGATGGCGGTGGTGTCGGCACAGTATGAGTTTCTATATGTGGACGTGGGGAAGAACGGCCGGATGTCTGATGGGGGAGTGTTCGCACGGACTGATTTCTATGATCGTCTCCAAGCTGGTGGTCTGGCATTGCCACCAGATGAAGATAATGTGGAAGGACTTCCGTTTGTGTTCCTAGCGGACGAGGCTTTCGGGCTTGGTCCTCACCTCATGCGGCCTTTTCCCCAGAGGACCCTCACCTCAGAGAGGAGTGTGTTTAATTTTCGGTTGGCCAGGGCTCGGAGGGTAGTCGAGAATGCCTTTGGGATACTCACCAACCGGTTCCGCCTGTTCAGGACATCGATACATCTGGCGGAATATAAATTGGACACCGTTGTATTTGCCTGCTGCATTTTGCACAACTTTTTACGCAGGCACTCCCAGACGTACCTACCCGACATCGGTTCTGAGGCAAGACTACCCTCAGATCCCCTTCCCGGGCTGGACACTGGTCGCGCTGGCTTGGCCCCCCAATCAGCTCGTGAGGTACGCGACAAATATGTTGAGTACTTCATGGGTCGGGGGGCCATTGCTATGCCAGATCATATTTCTTTCTAATTCGGCCCCCAAAGAAAGGAATATTCTCAAAAATAATAAATAATTAGACCATTGGACTTTATACAGTTGTTTGTCATTAATGCTTTTTCTCTTTTTCTCTGTCTTCCTGGTTCTCTAACTAACTTCTTCAATTGTAATGCATAATTGATTTCTCCACTTTTAGTAACTAACCACATTTTGCACAGTATTCACTCATCTACAAACAGGGTATTGAGTCTAGAAATAAGAAGCAACTCCATTTGTAAATTTTGAGGTCAAGTATTTTAATTTTTGCATGTTCATGACCCCAAAAATTATTTTATATTTTTTTCATTACTCCCTGCTTTTGTACTTAGGAGTCTACAAAATATTTTTTTTTTTTTTTTTTTTCAGGTAATTCAACCAAAAATATTATGCAGATTATACATTTATTAACAAGTTCACATTTTTTTTTTATCAAATATAGTTAGATTTATTGTTTACATATATATATATATATATATAGACTATTTTTGGTGGGGTGTTTACCGCCTTAATTTTTTTTTTTGGGCATATTTTTTATGCACAAAAAACAATAATTTTTTAACCATTTTTTTTGTTTTTGGTGTGTTTTTCAAAAAGTAAATTTTTAGGTGAGATTTTGGAGTCAAATCTCTACTTCACTAAATTCAGTGATTAGAGAGATTTATAATTCTATATATATATATTTTAAATTTTTTGGCGTTGTTTATTCTTTATGGTCTAAACTTTATAGTATCCCAAAATGTTCAACATGGTCAAAAAGTAACAAAATCCAATTCCAAAAATATAAAAACTCACAACAGCAGTCAGTCATGGTGTGCTTTCACACTGGAACACGCCAAAATTGGAAGATACACACATTCAGTGCAAACTCGCCAAATGTCATTGGTTCAACAGACAAATGGCCACATGTGCTATCTGACATCATGGGTGATCAATGTCTGTGTTCTGTGGGAGCAAACCCTTCCTCTCAACTACTTGAGGATGGAGGAGGGGGTTGGACCCACAAAGCACAGACATTAGATATTCTGTGATGGCAGATAGCACATGTTGGCACACTGTGTGTGTATCTTCAAATTTTGGCGTATTCATTATTAAAACTGTAAAAATGTTTGTGGGGGCGGGGGATGGGCGGGGGGTGTTTCAGTCTTTGACACGGCCCATCATGTCAATAATGTTTTTAAAATTAGATTCGATGACCATCATTCTTTGCCGCATATTGTCCATTTCCGTGCAGCATTCCAAAAGGACATTTGTTAAATTCTCTTCCATGACAACCATCCTTTCACGCATATTGTGCATTTCAGTGCTGCACTCCATTACCTGCTGAATAATTATAGCAGCACTTGCACGTGAAAATATTGGCACACCATCCTCCTCCCCTAAAAAAAAAAAAAAAATGGCATTTACAACATTATTTTTCGATGAGGCCTATCTACATATGTTTTTTTGAATCAAGCTAGGGTGACACTGACCTGATGGGCTTCTCCTTTCCACCTCTTCGACATCTTCTATCACTCCTCCTTCTTCCACCACCTCCCCATCATCTTCTATCACTCCTCCTTCTTCCACCACTTCCCCATCATCTTGGACTCCTCCTTCATCCATCAATCCACCTTCTTTCAATTCGCCAAATTGTTCTTCCGCCACTTGCCCTTCATCTGCTATAACTTCTAAGTCCAAAATTACTTCTTCCTCCTCTCTTCCTTCCTCCTTTCTTCCTTCCTCCTCTCCTTCCACATCCTCTTCTCCTTCCACATCCTCTTCTCCTTCCACATCCTCTTCTCCTTCCACATCCTCTTCTCCTTCCACATCCTCCTCCTCCTCCACATGTTGAGATGGCAGATTTTGGCCTTGTCTGGCCCTCTCTGCCTCCTCCAAATGCTGGCGACTTCTTTCCCCTGAAATAAACCAAAAAAAATGTAGACTCATCAGCACACAGATATTGGAGAGCATAAATCGCACACATTGCTTAGAAGATGCTTTCATTTAGTTACTTTTATCTTTCACCAAACCTACATTTTGCAATTACTTCTATATGGCAAGCTCTGATCCTGCCCCTTTTTAGCAAAGTGACACACATGGATGTCCCCCCTAAACTGTATTTCTGGGAGACCCTACCAAAACCCATTTTTGATTTGGGGAGACACAGGTGCTCTGCATTGCAGATGTGAAAACATCTGCTTTATTACCACTGTTTTTAGAATGAATCCTGTTTGCCTTTCCCATTCTCCTATTTTATTTTTTTAGAACTAGCTTTTACACAATGTTTACCAACAAAGTTTTTGGCCAGTGAGTCATGTCCAGGTGTGTTGTTCCTGGAATAACCGAGCCTTTCTGAGAAACTATGTGATGTTACGTTGTTTACTAAGAACACTATTTGTAAATATGTTGGTATTTAGGTCATAAAAAATAAATGACAACATGTCTTTAAAATTACAAGCAGGCCAAGGAGGCAGATGGTGAAATATACATGGCAACACATTATTGCAGACAATCACCCCCCCCCCCCAACCCCAATATATATTTACTTACTTTTACGCAGAATTTTAAGTATTTTCTTCATCTGATGTGGCTCCCTCAATTTTAAGTCTGACCATCGTTTCCTCAGCTGTTCCTTGGACCTGGTGATCCCAAACAGCCTCTGCATTCTCCTCGCCACCTTGTCCATAATATGTGCCTTTCGGCGGTTAGGGGTCTTGTATGGCCCTAATTCACCATCATAGTCCTTCTTTCGCATGATGTAAACTAACTCCACCATTTCCTGGAACTGCATATTAGTGGCTTTATATCTTCTTTGCCTTGATCGGGACGTCCCTGCCTCTGTCCCTTCACTTGTGGCATGAGAGCATCGTGCCCGCTCGTGTGACATCGCCATCTTTCCTTTCCCACAGAGATTATGGGCGTGGAAAAGATGAATTCTTACGCCATGGGCGGAGAAGAGGGCGGCGTTTAATACATACGCGGAGTGTAGAGAATGCAAACAACGTGTTTACGTCGGTTACGCGGAGAATCTTCGAGCGCATACAGAACATACACAGTTAACGCCATATTTCCTAAACTCATTGATTAGGGGCCTCGCAAAGGTGACGAGGGCGGGGTTTAATAAATACGCGGAGTGTTTAAAAGGTGCACGCCGTGATTACGCATCTTACGCGGTAATTAGGCGAGCGTGAGAAACGAGGAGCGAGAGACAGGAAGGTAAGGAAATTAAAAATGTGATCAGCAGAGGCCTTGAAAATGTAGACACATGGGATGGGGGTTTGGGCTGTTGGTTGCACCCTTTTTAAGCTATTCTGTCTATGGGGTACCACAATGTTATTTTGGTATCCAAATGCTTTTGGACACCTCACAAAATAGAGATGTGAACAATGCTGTACCTCATTGACAAGTTTTTGAATGGTGTATTCAGATCAGGCAAAGTATTGTTCAAGTGTTGGTTGTACAGAGGTCATTAGGAAGTGTCTTTTATGTCATCCATTGTCAGGGGCATGAGATTTACACATGAAAGAGTGCCTAGATGAATACTGTCATTTGTAAGCATTGTTTAGTTTTCTATATTAAAAATATTTACTGCAATGTTAACAATGGCTCTGCATCTAGCAAATCAATGTTTGGTACAAGCAATGCGGCCGAGCTGCCAATCATTGTTTAAACAAGAGAGACTGTGTTTGTAATTAGATATAGGTAATAAATTTGAAGACACATATTAGATCAAGGTCAACGCTGATCCTTTTGAATATTTATTTTTCTGTGGTTTATGTTTTTGGAATCTAGACTCAAAAAGAAATATAATTTTTCAAAAAATTCAATGGACCTCCTACAAACCAAGGAAGCTATAGAGGCCTTACTCCAAAAATATCAGGAGACGCCCATCCTGTGGAATTCCAAACACGCATTATATTGCAATAAAGAGGTACGAGCGGCAGCACTAGAAGAGCTAGCAAACTATATGCAAACTTGGGTGCCAGGATGCACTGCCAACATGGTGAAGGATAAACTTGCCAACCTCAGAAGCACATACAGGAGAGCATACAAAGCTAATAAAAGCAAAAAATCAGGAGCAGCAGCAAGACAAGCAAAGGAACCCAAACTGTGGTATTATAAACAGATGGCTTTTTTGCGGGACAAAATGGAAGGCAGGAAAACGATGTCGAGTCTTTCTTCCAACCTTTCCTCCATGCTACCTTCCAGCGGACATTCCCCAGATGACCACAGCCCTGCAGAGTCGGAGGAAGAGGGCCTGGCTGACAGAGATGCAGATCTGCCACCCTTCGATGAGGAGGTATAGTAGTTTCCTCTATATTTCTTGCGTAAATAATTCTTGGTGGATTAATGATTAGATATTGTAAAAAAAAAGCCAAGCTGGGAAAAAGCAAAAAAAAAGGTGTACAGACAAATAGGTGTCAGAGATGACAACTGCAGGGGTCAGAAGTAGAGTGTATTCAAGTAATAATGAACAGAAAATACTAAACGAAAAACATGAAAATGAGTGTGGTTTTATTTAGCGAAATTGTAAAAAATGTCCTTTTTTTTCCACACAGGAAGAAGAGATCAGCCAGGAGGTGGCAGATCCTCAGGTGTCTGTCAGCCAGGAGGAGGCCGGGTCAGTGGCAGCCAGGAGGAGGCCGGGGTCAGTGGCAGCCAGGAGGAGGCTGGGCCCAGTGGCCTGCAGCAGGTCCCCCCGGCCAGGAGAACCACCACCAGCCAGTCTTCTCCCCCCCAGGTGAGGCCATCAGGCCGAAGGAGGCAGTTGAGGCCTGTGGAGGAGGCAAGCCTCCGCATGATACAGGAGGCAAGCGCCATCATGAGGGCCCCCCTCAACCCCACAGAGGCCTTCAGTGCCTCATTGGCCCACGATTTAAATGAAGGGGAGGAGGACCAGAGAAGACTGGCAAAGGCCCTGATGAACCAGGTCCTTTGGTGGATGCAGAGGGGCCTGCTGACCCCAGAGACTGGGCTATGTGACCCGGCCCGGCTTGCGGAACACCATCCTCCTGCTGCCACATCGACCCCACCTGCAAGACCCCGTGTTAGATCCGCTGGAAGGCTGCCTGGAGGGAAGGCTGGAAAGAGGAGGAAACGTTGATTTTCTGCCTTCCATTTCCTTCCACATAAAGGACATCTTGTTTGTACTACCACAGTTTGGGTTCCTTTGTTTGTGTGCTGCTGCTTCATATTTTTGTGTTTGGCTCCTGAGGCTTGGAAGTTTATCCTTCACCATGTTGGAAATGCAAGTTTGCATATAGTTTGCTATCTATTCTAGTGCTGCCGTTCTTTTTATTTTTTGTGATGACATTTGCCTGAATAAAAGGCTTTTTGCTTTCATTTGAAAACATGTCTATTGTTTGTTATACTGTGGGGATTATTAGGCAGCAAACCTTTAATAAATATACAATGGGTAATTTACAAAGGACACACTCCTTGGGGGGGGGGGGGACATTTGGTGTGCCAACATGGTTTAATATTCTCTAATGAAACACAAAAAAAAAAAAAAAAAAAAAAAAAAAAAAAAAAAAAACATGTAAAAAAAAACTATTTTAAATGGTGACATAACTAGAAACAACAAAAAAAAAAAAAGAAAATATGCACATTCCTTTACAAAAATGACTACTATAAATTATGGAGGACCACCAACCAAAACACACGTCTGGCATAGAAAACATTATTAAAGGATTACATCACAAGCAAGAAATGTGACATTTCAGTATGGGACAACTCTATTGAAATTGCATCAGCAAGAGAACGGGGTTATTCTAGCAAGAGAAGAATTAATAAAACGAGGCAAGAAAATGTGGTTTAGTGCGCCTTTTTAAGACATTGTTCTCTTGCTAGAATAAAAGGTTTGTAATGACGAATGTGCCATATCCCAAACAAACGCGAGTTTTACCTGAACGAGCGCTCCCGTCTCCTCATTTGGACTGAGCATGCGCGGGGTTTTTGTACGCTGCTTTTGTGTACAGACGACCGAACATGTCTGACGGACACGATTCCAGCAGACTGTTTTAAAGCAAGACCAGGAAACAGTTGTTCGTTGGAAAACGGTCTGGCCGACGATTGTTTGCTGGAATCCTGTACGTTGCTGCCTACACACGAACGAACATGTCCGCTGAAACTGGTCCGCGGACCAGTTTCAGCAGACATGTTTGGTCGTGAGTACGGGGCCTTATGGGCACTGGTAGGTGACACTTATGGGCAGCACTGGTAGGTGGCACTGTGGGCACTGATAGGTGGCACTGATGGGTGGCGCTGGTGGGCACTGGAAGGCGGCACTGTTGTGCACTGCTAGGTGGCACAGGTGGAACAAATGAGCAGGCGGCTGCTCACCCTGATGGGGAACGATGTCCCTCTAACAGCCACCAGTGATCTGCTTTTTTTTTTCTCCTCGTTATTTTCTCTCATAATTATATATATATATATATATAAATATATATTTTTTAAAAACTGTTATTTTGGGTTTCGGTTTTCAGCCAAGTGCATCCTGCATTTTCATTCAGTGCGCCTCTAAACTATATAGATCAGACCACAATGAAGGACAAATGAGGAGGAAAGAGGGACAGGGGGATCTGGTTCCAAATCAGGGACAGTCCCTCGAAATCAGAGACAGTTTACTATGCTTTAGTAATGAATGGACACAGGAGTGATTGGTATCGATTGCTCACTGTATTCATTCAGAAAAGTAAGGGGTCGTTAAATGACATATTTACTGATTCCTTCCCTCGCTCTCCATCCTGAAACCTCCCACTGTGTGCCCATAGAAGCTACCGGTGGGGAAAGAGAGGAGGGAGGCCAGCAGTGCTGTAGGGGAAAGGGGCACATGGGGGGGGGGGGGGCGGACAGCAGATGGAAGGGGCACATGGGGGGGGGGGGGCGGACAGCAGATGGAAGGGGCACATGTGCTAGGACTAATCCCAGTGCAGTGCAGCAGAAGGAAGAAAGAGGAGAAGTTGGCAGCACAGCAGGGGGAGTCAGAAGAGGAACAGAGTCTGCAATAAGACACTACAACCAGCCCTCATGCTCAGCAGGTGTACAGGCCCCTCTTTTGAACTGATGGGGCTCGGGCCCAGCACAGGAGGGCTGGCTGTACTGCCTTATCAGCAGCCCTGGTTGGGAGCTATGTGCCAGATTCACCAAAGAGATACGACGGCGTTTCTCCTGATACGCCGTCGTATCTCTGTTTCTATCTATGCGACTGATTCATAGAATCAGTTACGCATAGATATCCCTAAGATCCGGCAGGTGTAATTGTTTTACACTGTCGGATCCTAGGATGCAATACCGCGGCCGCCGCTGGGTGGAGTTCACGTCGTAAACCAGCGTCGGGTATGCAAATTAGCAGTTACGGCGCATCCCCGACGGATTTTCGCGTTCGCTACGTCGCCGCTAGTCTAGTTTCTCGTCGCAAAGTTAGCCGTCGTTTGACCTGCCCTAACTTTAGTCAGCAATCGTATTGCTGTCTAAAGTATGGCCGCCGTTCCCGCGTCGAAATTTAAAATTTAACGTCGTTTGCGTAACACGTCCGGGAATACAGAAGTACGCTACGCGCGTCGCCGTTCGAAAAAATGACGTCACGGCGCACAAAGCACGGCGGGAGTTAGGAAACGGAGCATGCGCAGTAGGTCCGGCGCGGGAGCGCGCCTAATTTAAATGGCACACGCCCATTTGAATTGGCCCGCCTTGCGCCGGAGGCCCCCGGCGTAGTTTTCATCGCAAGTGCTTTGTGAATCAGGCACTTGCGATGAAAACTTGCGGCGGTGTAACGTATCTACGATACGTTACGCCGCCGCAGTTCTATGTGAATCTGGCCCTATGTGCCTAGTGTACCCTATACACATAGGGGTTTATTTACTAAAAGCAAAAAGACTGTGCACTTTGCAAGGGCAGTTGCTCTACAGCAGGGATCTCCAAACTACGGCCCTCCAGCTGTTGCGGAACTACACGTCCTATGAGGCATTGTGAAACTCTGGCATTCACAAAAATGACCAGGCATGATGGGAATTGTAGTTCCTGAACAACTGGAGGGCCGTAGATTGCAGACCCCTGCTCTAGGAGCTTAGTAAATGAGCAGAAGCTCTGCTGACTTCCTTCATCCAATCATGTACAAGCAAAAATGCTGTTTTTTTTTAAACTGTCCTAGCATATGATTGGGTATTCTTTGCTAAGTGAAGCTTTGCCTCATTTACTAATCTCTGGAGCAACTGCACTTGCCAAGGGCAACGTGCACAATTTATCTGCCTTTAGAGCCCTTCCACACTGCCAGCGCCCGAAAAACGCTGGTAAAGTGCCTCTAAAATTAGCAGCGATTTAAGGGCGCTTTGGTGGTGCTGCCCATTGATTTCAAGCTTTAAGAGCAGTGTATACACAGCTCCTAAAGCACCTCAAAGAAGCTGCTTGCAGGACTTTTTTGACGTCCTGCCAGCGCACCGCCCCAGTGTGAAAGCACTCGGGCTTTCACACTGGGACTGCAGATGAGGCTTTTTTTCAGGCGCTTTACAGGCGCTATTTTTAGCACTAAAGCGCCTGAAAAACACCTTGGGCCAGATTCTCGTACAGCCGCGTATCTTTGTGCGGGCGTAACGTATCCTATTTACGTTACGCCTCCGCAACTTATACGGGCAAGTGCAGTATTCTCAAAGCACTTGCTCTGTAAGTTGCGGCGGGGTAGCGTAAATAGGCCGGCATAAGCCTGCCAAAATCAAATGTGGAGCAGGGGGGCGTGTTTTATGGTAATCACTCGTGACCCGACGTGATTGATGTTTTTCGGTATTTGGAGCATTGCTCCAAATACACCGCAAGGACGTATTGGTTTCAACGTGAACGTAAATTACGTCCAGCCCCATTCACGGACGACTTACGCAAACGACGTAAATTTTTCAAATTTCGACGCGGCCATACTTAACATTGGTACGCCGCATATATGCCTCATATAGCAGGGGTAACTTTACGCCGGGAAAAGCCTAACGTAAACGGCGTATCTGTACTGCGTCGGCCGGGCGTACGTTCGTGAATTCGCGTATCTAGATGGTTTACATATTTCGATGCGTAAATCAACGTACACGCCCCTAGAGGCCAGCGTAAATATGCAGTTAAGATCCGAGAGTCTCTTACGCCGGTCGGATCTAACACAAATCTATGCGTAACTGATTCTAAGAATCAGGCGCATAGATACGACGGCACAACTCAGATATACGACAGCGTATCTGGAGATACGCCCATCGTATCTCCTTTGTGAATCCGGGCCACTGAGTGTGAATAGGCTCCAAGTCACAGGTGTCAAACACAAGGCCCGCGGACCGAATACGGCCCTCCAGGCCATTTCATGTGGCACTCACACCTCTCCTACAGCTGCAGGAGAGCTCCAGTCCTCCTATGGTCCTCCTCCAGACCTTGTACTTTCTGCTTTCAAGCAATGCATCCATCTTATTCCCAGCATAAGGAAAGGGGGGTGTACTGTAATGTAAGGGAGAGTGGAGGACTCAACTTCTGATGATGGGGTGGCTCTTGACATCTAATGTAAGGGGAGGGGAATGCACTGGACATCTAATCTTACAGATGCAACCGGCCCTTTTGAGGACAATCATAATGCCGATGCGGCCCAAAATGAAATTGAGTTTGACACCCCTGCTCTAAGTAATAACAATCCCATAGGGCTAGAAAGCAGCAGATCTGACATTCACTGCCGGTGAATCTTCCAGGCAGGGCTGTCTTAATGAGAGGGCACACCTGGGCACTGCCCAGGGGGCCCAGCTGCATGGGGGCCCCTGCATTTTCCCCAAAGCAGCTGGCCCTTGAGCCCACGCTGCCCCAAAATTGGGGCCCCCATGATGGCACTGAGAGTGATAGATACACAGGGGAGGCACTCTGCCTCCTACCTACTTAAAGTGGAGTTCCACCCATAAATATAACATTACATCAGTAGTTTTAAAAAAATGTCATTAGTCCTTTACGAAACATTTTTTTTTTTTTTAGATGCCTTCAAAGTGTTTTTGCTAGGCAGAATAGTTAATCTTCCCACTTCCTGCACCTAGGTGCTTAATGCTTCCTAACCTACACCGCACAGACTCCTGGGAATGTAGTGGGTGTAACTTTCCAGGAGTCTGTGCACTCCCCAGTCTCAAAGAATCATGTGACTTGGACAGCACAGGTGCTGAAACCTGATCTGACACTGCTTGTGCAGCACTGAGCATGTGCGAGATCTGCAAGGCTGAAATCCTGGAAGTCATACAGTCTGGCTTCATGATGCCCACACTTAAGATGGCCAAAGTCAATTTCTATTTTATAAAGTGTCTAAATGCTGTAACAACCTAACAAAACGGACCTTAGTTTACAGACTAACTTTACTAGAATACATTAAGCTTGTGTATTACAGGGGTATTTATATTTAAAAAGTGAAATTGTGGCCGGAACTCCCCTTTAATGTCTGTTTACCTGCACTGTCATCATTGTAGGGGCCCCAGAGCATTACTTTGCCCAGGGGCCCATGATGCTAATAAAATGTCCCTGCTTCCAGGTGCACATGTTTTCAAAGTGTGAGTGCCCACCGGTGAACGTTTGGTGAAAGTCCCACAGACCACTTTATAAATAGGCCCCATACTATATACACACGTACGGATCCATTTGTATTCATAGCAGCTCATCCCTCTGTGTGCCGAGAGGTGTTTGTAATAGGAAACAGTTGCCCAGAGTAAAGAATAAGTCTTAAGGTAAACAGATTTTTCCCCTCTTAATGCTTCCCATGACAATATTTACTTTTCTAAAATATCATTTTTGCGGCGGCTTTGAAAGGCGGCTTAACAAAGCGGGGTCCCTGCGTAGTTCAAAGTGTCGGTGACCTACAGCGGCGAGAGATAGAGCCGCATATAAATAGGACCATTAAGTGGAGATCAATTCTTGGCCGGCTCATTACGAATGCTTTCTCTGCTTAAGGCCGTCTCCTCCGCTGGAAGACGGGCGGTAATTACTTTGGAAAGACACATTTTAGCCTTGGCTTCACAAGTTTTCGTAAATGAAGGTTAAGTTAGTTTACCCACTCAGGATTTGTCAGTCATGAGAAAGCATAAAATATGTGCGGTCCTGGGGGCGAGGTTGACGTCGAGGGAAGTGTTGATTTAGAGACTGCGGGGTTAAACGCAGATTCCGAGTGCAGCTTAGCTTATCATAACGTGACTTAAATATCCCCAGCAGTTCAGGAAGGAGGCGACGTTTATTTAACCGGTTTTAGAGTTAAAACATCAAGGTTCTTGCTCCTTTTTTCAACATCTCCTGCTGCAATGGCGCTTTGGTATTTGTAGGTGTCTGATCCTGGTGCTGAACGTCTTAGCATGGGATGAGCAAACCTACGTCTCTCGTTGTAGGTAATGGCTCCTTCAACTGTCTACCCCTAGCGCTTATCATTGTCTTAACCACTTAAGCCCCGGACTAATATGCTGCCTAAAGACCCAAGGGGTTTTTACAGTTCGGGACTGCGTCGCTTTAACAGACAATTGCGCGCTCGTGCGACGTGGCTCCCAAACAAAATTGGCGTCCTTTTTCCCCCGCAAATAGAGCTTGCTTTTGGTGGTATTTGATCACCTCTGCGGTTTTTATTTTTTGCGCTATAAACAAAAATAGAGCGACAATTTCGAAAAAAATTCAATATTTTTTTACTTTTTGCTATAATAAATATCCCCCAAAAACATATATATAAAAAAAAAAAATTCCCTCAGTTTAGTCCGATACGTATTCTTCTACCTATTTTTGTTAAAAAAAATCGCAATAATCGTTTATCGGTTGGTTTGCGCAAAATTTATAGCGTTTACAAAATAGGGGATAGTTTTATTGCATTTTTTTTTTTTTTACTACTAATGGCGGCGATCAGTGATTTTTTTCGTGACTGCGACATTATGGCGGACACTTCGGACAATTTTGACACATTTTTGGGACCATTGTCATTTTCACAGCAAAAAATGCATTTAAATTGCATTCTTTATTGTGAAAATGACAGTTGCAGTTTGGGAGTTAAACACAGGGGGCGCTGTAACATTTAGTGTTCACTTAGTGTGTGTTTACTACTGTAGGGGGGTGTGGCTGTAGGACTGACGTCATCGATCGAGTCTCCCTAATAAAAGGGATCACTCGATCGATGCGCCGCCATAGTGAAGCACGATGAAGCCATGTTTACACACGGCTCTCCCCGTTCTTCTGCTCCGGGGAGCGATCGCGACGGGGCGGCTATAAACGAATAGCCACGCCGTCGTCCCGGATCGCTCCCCGAGGCTTACCGACCGCCGCATGTAGCGGGGGGGTCCCGATCGGACCCCCCACCCACGTCAAGCAGAGGACGTACGGGTACGTACATGTGCCTGTCCGTGCCATTCTGCTGACGTATATCTACATGAGGAGGTCGGCAAGTGGTTAATGGTGTCCATATACAAAGCAATATTTTGCTTATGGGGATAACATGCAAATTAGTGCTCAATTTTTTTGCTGACACATTTGCAAATTTTTGCTGACACATATTGTTCATACATCTTTTTGGGAGGAGGGGGGCGCAGTTTGGCATGTTCACCCTGGGCTCTGGTAGACCTTGTCTTGGCACTGCCCACACACCATAGGTGAACAGATTGTTTTGATCAAGGGCGGCCAGAAAGCTTATACTCATCTGATCCTCTGTTCCAGTGGCAAGAGGCACCCCCCCAATCCAGTGGTGGACTGTTCTGGACATCCTCCCGTCCAGAGCAGGTTTATGGTGTGATGACATCAGGAACAGTCCATTGCAGAAGACACTAAACCATGGGGGGCATGAGCTGCGGGAACTGGTCTAGTTCTAAGAGGAAGGTAGGATTAGTTAAGTATATCTCTGATTTTCTCTCCTCCGGAAAAAAATAGTAGTTAAAGCGTCGCCTATAGAGATTTTTAAGTACCAAAGTTAAAGTGGTTCTTAAGCCTTAGGCCCCATACACACCATAGAATCCATCCGCAGATAAATCCCAGCAAATGGGTTTCAGCGGATAGATCCTATGGTGTGTACACGCCAGCGGATCTTTATCCGCGGATATATCTCCCCTGGGATGGATTCCAGCAGATCGGATATTCGCTGACATGCTCAACAAATCCATCTGCTGGAATCCATCCCAACGGATGGATCCGCTGGTCTGTACAGACTCACCGAATCCATCCGTCCGAAGGGATCCCCCGCATGCGTCGCAATGATTCAACGCATGCGTGGAATTCCTTATATGACAGCGTCGCGCACGTCGCCGCGTCATAATCGCGGCGACGGCGCGACACGTCATCGCCAGAGGATTTCGGCGCGGTGACACGACCGAGAATCTTGTCGTAAAAGAAATGTAGTTTTCCTCGATGAGAATCTTGTCAAGCTTTCTTTGCGTACGCACTGTCAAGACGAAATCTTGTCGTTCTCAAACGCGGTGACGTACAACGCATACGATGGCACTATAAAGGGGAAGTTCTATTCCACTGGCGCCACCCTTGGGGCTGCTTTTACTAATCTCATGTTACTGCGTGTTATGTAAAAGTTTGGTGAGAGACGATTCGCGCTTTTCAGTCATTTAAAGCGCGACAAATGTGCTATCTCCATTACGAACGCTACTTTTACCGAAGGTGCGCTCCCGTCTCATACTTTATTCTGAGCATGCGCGCATTTCTAAGCATACACACGAATGTGTTTCTCATCGTAAACCAGCCCGACGAGAAACACGTTGAGGAAATTGAGACTCCCGACGAGAAAAAAGAGAGCTTGTTCTCTTTTTTTCTCGTCGAGATCCACGATAGTTTCCTCGACGAAAAACATACACACAACCGTTTTTCTCGGCAAAAATGCTCTACCAGCATTTTTCTTGATGGATTTTGCCGAGGAAAACAGTCGTGTGTACGAGGCCTTAGTGCTTTCATTTCAATATTTTTATTGAATTTAAAAAAGAGAGTACAAAATCATGTAAAAGATAAATGTTCGAGTCACGGCGAACATGGCAAAATATTGAAGTAGGAGTAAAAAGAACAATATTGCACAGTTGAAAAAAAACTAATTGTGCAAGACAAATTCTATACATGGATTGAGGCATTTAATGTAAGTCTGAGCACATAACTTTAAGGTAATGGGAAGATCGGGAGTTCTGGGGAGCCAGGCCTGACAAGCCTAATGGGATCTAACTGTGGTCAGGCTAACTCCAGCCAGGCGTTTTTGCCTCCAGAGCTAGAACTTACTCTTTATCAGTATTCATGGATCAAGAAGAAAAAAAAAAAGGCACAAATTATCTTTACGGCAATAGAGGGCAATGCATCCCCAACTTTAATTAAGTTTGGCGCTATTCCACAAGTGTGCGCAATTTTAAAGTGTGGTATGTTAGGTATCTATTTACTCGGCATAACATCATCTTTCACATTATACAAAAAAATTGGGCTAACTTTAATGTTTTGTTATTTTTTGTTATTTTTTAATTCATGAAACTCATGATTTTTTTCCCCAAAAAAAAACGCATTTAAAAAATTGCTGCGCAAATACCTTGTGACAGAAAAAGTTGCAATGACTGCCATTTTATTGCCTAGGGTCTCTGCTAAAAAAAAAAAACATATGTAGGGCCAGATCCACAAAGAAGTTACGCTGGCGTATCTATTGATACGCCGTGTAACTTCTAGGATGCTCCGGCGTATCTTTTTTCTGTATTCAGAAAACAAGATACGCGAGAATTTTGCTAAGATATGACCAGCGTAAGTCGCCTACGCCGTCGTATCTTAACTGCATATTTACGCTGGCCGCTAGGGGCGTGTACGCTGATTTATGCCTAGAATATGTAAATCAGCTAGATACGCCAATTCACGAACGTACGCCCGGCCGTCGCAGTACAGATACGCTGTTTACGTTAGGCTTTTTCCGGCGTAAAGTTACCCCTGCTATATGAGGCACAGCCAATGTTAAGTATGGACGTCGGGCCAGCGTCAAATTTTCCACCGATTACGTCGTTTGCGTAAGTCGTTTGCGAATAGGGCTGTGCGTCATTTATGTTCACGTCAAAAGCATTGCATGCGCACTTGGATACTTTCACGGACGGCGCATGCGCCGTTCGTAAAAAGCGTCTTTTACGTGGGGTCACAATACATTAACATAAAACACTCCCACATGTTCCATATTTGAATTAGGCGGGCTTACGCCGGCCTATTTACGCTACGCCGCCGCAACTTTGCTTTGAGAATACTGCACTTGCCTGTCAAAGTAGCGGCGGTGTAGCGGTGTACGCTACGCCTGCTTAAAATTACGCCATTCTACGTGGATCTGGCCCTATGTGTTTTGGGGTTCTGAGTAATTTTCGAGCAAGAAAATTATGATTTTTAAATGTAGGCAAAATAGGCCCGGAATGGTTAAAATGCACCTACGATAAAAACGACAGACCCTTCATTTTTTTGTTGTAAGTGGGCAAACTTATAAAATCTACAGGGCATCAAATAATTATTTTTGACACTGTATGTACTTAGAATATTTTTGAGTACTGAATATTGAGTATCAGCAGGCGCAGCATATATACTGTATATATTATATATATATATATATATATATATATATATATATATATATATATATATATATATATATACTGTGTATATATATATATATATATATATTTATTTATATATAGTGTGAGATTCACAGCCCAACTGCATGAGGAAAAAAAAATCGCTCGCATTCAGCTTTAAGTATATCATTTGGCAGATCAGTGTGCAACTTGTGTCGGCCATTTTTGTTTTGACTTTTCTAGTCCTTAATTACTTTTTCCACATGTGTTAAATTTCTATACCTAACGTTTGCCAAAATGTATCATTATTATGCCAGTTATGTACACTATTTGAAATATCGGAATAAAAATAACAGATGAGCAAATCTATCATATATGTTTATACAGATTGTATCTGTGCTTTTATTCCATACATTACACCAATTAATCTTCCAGTTGTTTACTTTCAGCTCAGCATAAATGATTAAATCATGTGGAGTCCCAGCAGAGCCGACTTCCACTGTAACGCTGTATTCCCCGTGGAAGCCATTTCAGACTCAGCAAAGATCAAGTTGTCCTGAAGTCACCAGAGGAGGGAAATGGAGGAATGTCTTGAAATAGCAAAACATGCCCATTGAGTGACAGGCCTGGTAGAATGCAGACTATATAATGTTTGGCTGGAAGAAAATCTGACAAAACCTCCACTGAAGTTTTTGTATAAGATATCTACGACGGGTTGCCGTCTTCTCCGACTCCAAGGCCTGGTGAAGCCTGAGTGTATTTTCATAATGAATTCCTTAAGCTGGTGGCTCTGAAAGGGCATACGCGATTATTTTCTACATCCTTCGCTTCACAAGGGACTGACATAACTCTACAAGTATCTGTGATGTATATATTACACATTAAGAAGTGATTACCTTACTTCTGGGGCTTAACACCACCACCGGTACATTAATTGACTGAATGCTTCTGTTATGTAATGGCTTTTACAGTCTTTCATGTGATTGGCCCCTTTTATAATGTCTGAACCAGTTAACATTACATGCTGGGAAAGGTGAAATATACAGAGCACAGTTACCCGTAGTAAGTAAACCAAAGTGTATTTTCCCTGATCTATAAAGCAGACCTTTCATTAAAGTAGAACTTCAGACCATAACGACAAGATAAAATTGATAGCCCATCAAAGATAAATGAACACAACCATTTTTACTGTATTTTCCGGCGTATAAGATGACCTTTTGTACTTAAAAATATTGCCCAAAAGTTGGGGGTCATCTTATACGCCAGATACAGAGTCAGTCAGACTGCGGGCGTCCATTGTTCAAAAGCCACGCTACCTCCTCGTCCTATTCCGTAATAGGCGGGACAATCAATTTCCCAGCAGAGCCTCTGTTCAGTGTTACACCTATCACGGAGGTCCTCTCATCCTCGGACAAAAGGACCTCCGTGATAGGCTCTGCTGGGAAACTGAGTGTTCCGCCAATCACGTAACAGGACGATGAGGCGGCGCGGCTTTTGAACAATGGATGCCCGAAGTCTGACTGACTTTGCATACAGGGGAAACATCTGGGGATCTGAAGTTTGGCACAGTGAGGTATGCAATGGGCACAGTGAGGTATGCAATGAGCACAGTGAGGTATGCAATGGGCATAGTGAGGTATGCAATGGGCACAGTGAGGTATGCAATGAGCACAATGAGGTATGCAATGGGCACAGTGAGGTGTGCAATGAGCACAGTGAGGTGTGTCGGAAGGGGGTTATCTTATACGGCGAGTATATCCCAAAACCAACCTTTTAGCTGGAAAATTAGGGGGTTGCCTTATACACCGGAAAATACGGTACTGTGAAATTCACCTTCACTCCAAAAATTTCCCCCACAGTACCTTTGTCTACCACTAGATGTCCTCAGTCTAATGGCCAGCTTCATTCAACCCTCTGGACTAGACATGTTCAGAACGAAAAAAAAATTGTTTTGTTTAGGTATTTACATAAATTAGTTTAGTTAAATTAATTTAATTTGTTTTTGGAATCCGTTTCATTTATTCAAATTCCAATCGATTCAAATCTTCCAAAATTGGAAAATTTGAAACAATTGAAATTCAAATTCCATTTGAATTGCATTCAAATTCGAACCACATGCCATTTGAATTGCATTCAAATCTAATTTCATTCTGAAATCAAATTTATTCTATTCGAAATTCGAATTTTGGAAGATGGTTATATTCTTTCTATTCCATTCTACTATATTGTTTTATCTCTTCTTTTTTATTCTTTTATTTTCTGTTCTATACTTTTCTATTATATTAATTTTTTTTCTATTCTATTTAAATTTATTCTATTTGAAATTCTAATTTCATAAAACAATTAAACCAATTATGGGGCACAATTCCTCCCACTAGCACCAATGATGGGGGATTGTTTACTCCCACTAATGCTGGGACATTTTGTACCCCTAATGGCCACAGTCCGGCCCCCCCCCCTAATGTCTGAAGGACAGTAGACTGTCCCTTTGTTTAGGTCATCTGATTAAGAACTTAAAATACTTTTTTTTGTTTGATTCAAAATATTAGTTCCTATCAAAAAATGGATCTAACTTTTTGCCATTTATTTCCTCAAATGGCTTAGTTACAGCAACTGAAGTGTACGAATTTAATAAAAAAAAAAAAATTGCTTCTTTTGGCGTTACATAGAAAGTGACCTAAATAGTCACATTTGTCCCGTGTCATAATTCCTCCCCCAAAAATGACACAAGTTTGGAAATGGTTTTATTTATTGTTCAAATACATTCTTAAAGGGAAAAAAAGATATCATTATTTTTATATTGATGAGGGTAATCTTATGGTCCTCATTAATGTCTACTAAAATTTAATTTGTGGTGATCCTAATATATTAAATTTATTTTGCAGTGTTGACCACCCCAAAATATTCAATCAAAAGGCCTTCCCAAGTAAAGAGAGGGGTTGTCATGTAGCTCAAGATCAAGATCTTTATACTCACTACTCAAATACAAAAAATAGTAATTTATTGAACTATACAAAGATACATTTTTTTATCAAAATGTCTGGTAACCCACCGAAACATCCTTGCAAAATTGTAAAAACATAGCATCTGAACATATCAAATGACTGTTCATGTAAGGACAATATTCAATAATTCTTTGGGTATCTCATTTATCACCGTGTTTCTCAGGTCTTGCACTCTTCTTCAGGTTGTGAGTATCGGTTTCATCTCAAGGATGCCTATTTATGGACAGTTACTGCATATACTCGAGTATAAGCCGACCCAAGTATAAGCCAAGGTACCTAATTTTACCACAAAATAAATGGGAAAACGTATTGACTCGAGTATAAGCCGAGGGTGAGAATGTAGTAGCTACTGTAAGCAGAAGAGAGGGTCAACAATGCCCATTTGCATGCCTCACTGTGCCCATTGCAACCTCACTGTGCCAACATCACTGTGCCCATTGCAACCTCACTGTGCCAACCTCACTGTGCCAATTGTGACTGTGCCCATCCTTACTGTACCAATCCTCACTGTGCCTATTGTCACTGTGCCCATCCTCACTGTGCCCATCCTCACTGTGCCTGTTGTCAGTGTACCTGAAATTGACAGGCTGCTGGCGTCCGCAGACCGTTTTCATCGGACAGGTCCCGTCGTGTGTACGAGGCGGTCTCCTCCTGGTCCCTTCCGTGATCTGTGGAACTGTGTCTGCTGAGAAACGCCTATCACAGACATTCTCTCATCCTTGGACTCAGTTTCCCAGCAGACACTGTGTTCAGTGTTCCACCAATCACGGACATCCTCTTGTCCGAGGATGAAAAGGCATCCGTGATTGGTGGAACACTGAACACAGTGTCTGCTGGGATGGGTGAGGATGAGAGAACGTTTGTGATAGGTGTTTCTCAGCAGACACAGTTCCGCCTATCACGGAAGGGACCAGGAGGTGACCGCGAGTCTTAGGCCTCGTACACACGACGGGACCTGTCCGATGAAAACGGTCTGCGGACCGTTTTCATCGGACATGTCCGCTGGGATCATTTGGTCTGATGGCTGTACACACCATCAGACCAAATTCCCCGCGGACAGGATATGCGGTGACGTGGCCGTGCCGCGGCCGTGACGATGACGCTGCGATGTGCGCGACCCTGGAAGGTCAATGCTTCCACGCATGCGCCGAATCACTTTGACGCATGTGGGGGATTCCGGCCCAGCAGACATGTCCGATGAGTCGTACTGACCATCGGACATGTCCGACGGACATGGTTCCAGCGGACATGTTTCTTAGCATGCTAAGAAACATTGGTCCGCTGGAAACCTGTTCGCTAGGCCGGGAATCCGGTCCGGTCGGCCGTACAGACGACCGAACATGTCCGCGGAAACTGGTCCGCGGACCAGTTTCAGCAAACATGTTCGGTCATGTGTACGAGGCCTTAAACGATGGACGCCCACGGCCTCTCAATAATTTTAGGTACACTGACTCGAGTATAAGCCGAGGCGGGCATTTTCAGCCCCCAAAAAAGGGCTGAAAATCTTGGCTTATATTCGAGTGTCATTGGGAGGAATTGTGTCCTTCATCAGTGTCAATTAATAAAATAGTGCCCCAAGGGCTGGATAAAAGCAAGAAAAGAGCCGCATCTGGTCCCTGTGCCACAGTTTGGCACAAAAACTTTTTTTTTTATTAAATACAGCATATTAAAAAAAAAATCCTGGAGTTCAGCTTTAATTTCCTCCATTCTCCTTACTGTATATAAAACTTGAGTACAGCTAATATTTAAAAATGAAAAAGGGTTACTAATGACAACACAGATAATTATTTTTATGTACTTTGATAAATGAGGCCGGCTGGATTGTAAGGCTTAGACAAAGTGGGTAATTGTTAAGCTGGTTGTATGATTTATTACTGTTTCTACAGTTACTATGTGGGTGACAGGTTAAGGCTCACACTTTTCTCTGGAAGTATATGGGTTAGTGGAGAAAGTGTTTGAAGAACTTGAGTATTTCTCTCTGAAAATGATGAAAAACTAAGTGGAGGAAACATCGTTGTGTGAAACTTGACGTTGGTGCTCAGCTGAAGAGTGTTCCGTTTCATCAGCTTCAAGGAGAATTCACCACCCCGAGTCACTCACTCCCAATTTATTTCACGTATCACTTTACTCTCAGTGATCACAGAGCCAGAAAAATACTTCCTTAGTAACTGTAGAAATCCCGGACACAATCGGCTTAATATTTAGATAGAAATTTCTCTAATATTTCCAGTGTGAAACAAAAGTTAGATTCAAACGCACTCAATGGTACGCTTCAATATACTGTAGACTTTTCCGAACAATTGGAATTCAAAGGTCAGAGAGAGCTTGTGTTAATGACTTAAACATTTCCAACGCATTTTGTTTTATATAAACACAATAAAAATACATTTTTCCCCTTATTTTTGGAATGATCTCATAACCTTTGTTCTCAACTGCTTAGGAGGTGAGGGTGGAGACTGCAGGGGGTCGTGTAAGAAGGAGACTAAAAAGCAGCAGCACACTGGCTGTGTGTTTGTGTGTGTGTGTGGGGGGGGGGGTATGTCAGCTCAAGTCTTAATCATTGGAGGACAGACAGGCTGTAAGAAAACTGACCACACTGAGAAAAATGTGGTGCTGTGCCTAGCATGGTCAGTTTGAAATAGGAAAGCAGGAGGACCCAAAGGATCACCAGGTATTTCACACAAAGAAAGAAATAAAGAGAACAGGACACACTTTAGTACAAGTACTTGGTACACCTATCAGGAAAATGAAATGTTGGGGTAACATACATTTTAATGCATAGAATGCATTAAAGGAGAAGTACAGCCAAAGCTCATTTGGATTTTTTCTTTACACACACAGAAGTTTATCCCGTTGATCTAAGAAGGAAGCATTAGTTACAATTTTTTTTTTTTTAGTCCAGACACTTATAGAATCACCCATTCATCTAGGCACCTAATCCCAAGAAGAAAATATTAAATTGTAGAGAAATAGGAAACGGGATATATTACGGTGCAACTGTTTAAGCGGTAGTGATGAGAATAAAAAATGTCTTGTATAAAAAATGTACAAAATATTTTTATTTGATACAAAAAACATTTAAAATCTATGATTCATTGAATATCGTAAATATTAGTGGTCGTCAAATACCGGTATTAGGATTGTAGTTTTTTTGAAAAAACAAACAGAAATCGCATTTTTCCAAAATGTTTTGCGGGTTCCGCTTCCTCAGGGGAAAACGACATCCATTTTAATGATTACAACTAGATAAAAAACATAATCAGATTAGTCATATAGAATCATAAACTGACACTACGTGGATACAAAAATATATATATACATACAAAATGCCATATATGAGCAAAGAACGTGTGTCAGGTGGCCCGAATACCCCAGAAGACAGCAATGCATGCTTACCTACGAATACCTGCAGTATCCGACAGTCAACGACCCCCAGAGACATGGACTGGAGTGTGCAAACCCTCAGATGAAATAAAGGGAAGTGTTCCAAGGAAAGTCATAACAGGACGCTCTATAGGGTTAATGCAAAAAACGCATGGCCTGATGGACCTTGTAGTCAGAGTGGCGTTTGGGAGAGGCTGACCGCTTTGTAGGCGTTGATTGGCCCGCTCAGCGTCACATGACGTTTGACGTCAGATGCCAAGTCAGGATTTATAAACCATCCTGTTTGTTTGTTTTTTCAAAAAAATACAATCCTGCTATTTGACGACCACTAATATTTATAATAGTCAATGAATCATAGATTTTAAATGTTTTTTCTATCAAATAAAAATATTTTGTAAATTTTTTATATAAGACATTTTTCTTTCTCATCACTAACGGTTGATCAGTTGCACCGTAATATATCCCGTTTCCTATTTCTCTACAATTTAACATTAGTTACAATGTTTCCTGTTAAAAACTTGGCAGACTGACGGATATTTTATTTTGACAGCTGATAAGTCTCTCCACTTGTTATATAAAAGAATCGTCAAACTCTGCATTGGAGATCGTCAGGAGGGGTTGAATCGAGATCACGATTTTTTTAACGATTGATTGTGAAGCTCTACTATACATTGGAAACAAGGAAAAAACCCAATCACTAGAATAGAGGTCGGACTTTGAGGCAAGGCAGAAGTATGTATAAAAAATGTTATTTATTACAAAAGTAGAAAAATACAACATTGATGAAAAATAAGTAAAACCATCTAGATTAATAATTCATTAATTATAGACAAATCCTTTGAAGTTGCCTACGCGTTTCGCCGTTGGGCTTCCTCAGGACGAGACAAGCAGGATTTTTTGGCAATATACAGATATTGTTTCATAATCTGGAACAATATGTATCAAATTAGTACAGCATTAGAACATTTTTAATGGTTTTACACAAGAAAAAGCAAATAAAAAAAAATACATATATATACACATACAACATGATTACGTCACCTAGCACATCGTGGTATTCATCCAGACTGTTCCGGGCATTCCACAATAAATGCAGAGACGTCAGAAATTCGATTTATTGTTACTTCCAATTGTATAGAGATTGTATAGATTTCACATTGTGTAGAGAATAAAGACTAAAAGGGAAAAGAACGGAAAAGGAAAGTAGAGAGAAAAAGAAAAACAAAAAAGGGGGGGTGGGCAGGTGAAAACAGGTTGGGGCAAGGAGGGAAGAAAAACAAACAGAACAAAAGACAACACAAAACGCACAAAACAAAAGAATAAATAAATTAATTAATCAATTAATTAATTGTATAAATTGACATACCAATAGTACTAGTTAATTACACCTATGGTGATAATCCCATGATGTCACTATACATTATTATATGCAAAAGGTCTAGTAATGGTGTTTCCATTTTTGTCACTATAGACTCTGAACAAGTGAGAAGTTTGTAGGCCTGGGTTTGTGTACATTTTGATTGTTGTCAGTGCAGGGGCTACATCCCACCTACAATCCACTATATCCAAACAATTCATAATAATTCTATTCTGAACCATGACAGGTTCTATTGCAGTTTTGTGTTTCCCTAAGCATATTTCACAAGTTCTTTCAAACACTTTGTAGCCATTAAACATGATTTTATTACAGGATGTTTTTTGTAAACTGTTGAGTGAGACAGAATCTGCGTAAAATAGCCTTTGGGTGGAAAGGACCTTTAATAAAGTGAATTCTGTGGAGGTCGTTTAGTTTTGACTTGATTAAGTAACATCTGTTACAAAGATGGTGTGGCCCAGAAATTTCAAGTGCACTTCTGTTATTAACTTCACAGATTTCCAATTATGCCAAGGCATTAGTATAGGTTCTGCCACTCTTAAAGATCGAGTCTAATCACCCAGTATTTGGCATTTTATATCTCTTGTCTACTTTGTTGGAGAGGCCACCACACCTGAACTCAAAGCTCAGTCCATAAGCTGCATCCAGGGCTGGACTGACAACTCATGGGGCCCCCGGGCAATAAAAGATTATGGGGCCCCCGGGCTTACAGATGGCCACCATGTCAAGGAGGCAGTGCAGAGGCGGGGCAGCTAAAATCTCGGGATTTTCACATCAAAACCACGTCGGTTTCGGACATTTCAGGGACAGATGTAAAAAAAAAACACAGATTTTGACATACTGTCCCTGGTTTTACTGAGCCTGGCAACCCTAATGGGGCCACCTAGTGGCATGGGGCACTCGGGCAGTGCCCGAGTGTCAGAGAATCTGCTGCTCTAACAGCCGAGTTGTGCTACGGCGCATGCCCATGCGCGAACGGCGCGCGCATGCGCGGTTCTGCGGGTCGACGTGTGCACGGACGCGCGCACGCGCACCAATCAGAGCCCGGTCCTGCCTACTTAAACCAGCCCCAGTCTCATGACGGGTTGCTGGTTTGTTGTCAGCTCCTGCTTGTTTGAACCTTCCTGTACCTGTGCTTGAACTCATCGTGACCCGGATTTGACCTGACTACTCAGCGCTTTCTCCTGTGCCTGACCCCTGGCTTGTCTCACTGGATCTGCTGCTGTCTCCAACCCCTGACCTCTGGCTTGTACCTCGGACTTTATTACCTTCTCCAACCCCTGACCTCTGGCTTGCATCCTGGATCTGCTTACAGTCCCTGCTTGAACAGACTCTCAGTTGTCTGAACTTTTCCAGTACTTGACCCACTGCCAGTACCTGTTACTTCCTACCTACTGAGCTCGCTGACCAGCGACACCTTGATCTGCTATCAACTCTCAGTCTGCTGCTGGTAACCGGTGCCTCTTTGCGCCCTTCCCCGCTGTTTCACCTCCAGGGGGTGGAGTCGCAAAGGTGAGCTGCTTTCGGCATCTCGGCCTCGGTGAGTACTTATCCTGACACCGAGTGCCTCAATGGTCAGTCCGCCCCTGGCTGCATCTATTATTGGAGGGTTTCAGTCTCCATGATGAAGTAATTCAATCCCTACTGCAGTTGGATGAAGGAACAGTTGCAGGGCAATAGGCTGAGGTAGAGGCTCTGTTTTCTAGATCTTTACTTGAGTTCCAAGATTCCAATGAGGGGTTCAGTCTACCAGCATATAATCAAGACTGAAAAAAAGCTTTGATTTTGCTTACATTTTAGTGATTTTTTTTAGCAGCACACCAAGGATTCCTCGAAAGGGTCCAAAGTTTTAGTTTTGTGGTCACATGGGAAACATAATGATGCCACCTGTATAATATTTAGGAGCAGAGTCTTTATTACCTGTGTGGGCTTTGCGGATAGCAAGTGAAATCTCAATTGAGAAATATAACATCCACATAGACAGTAACTCACACAGCATTGTATTTGAAAGTCCATGTATTGAAGAAAAAACATTCAGTGAACCATCCAACATAAAGTATTTTACAAACAGGAACATTAAATCAATAACAGTCTCTATGCATGTCTCAGTGAGGGGAGGTTTCAGCAACTTACAGTCTGTGCTCTCCCAGCAGGAATCCACTGTTCTCTCTCCGAAACATGTGCTCTCTCCTCCCGCACACCTACCCAAGAATCCTCATCACACCTCTGCTCTTCTTGATAACCTCATCCTCAGTGCAGAGAGAGAGAGAGAGCATAGCAGCCATATTGGAAAAGGGCAAAAAAACATAGTATATAGTATACACTTGATAAATGGGCAAAGAAATTATCACATCACTACATTCTTCCCCTGCCGAAAATTCTTCCGACCCGGCAAGGATATGCACATTAAATAACAACAAAACATAGCAAAAGTTAACATGGTTGTCGCCTTCTGCAGACCACTTCTCCAGAAGCAATCTATTACAGAGATAAGCTGCAAAGAAAAAATGGTTAGTAACAAATAGGCATCATGCTAACCAGTCTAGAATGAGCTGCAATCATGTCCATCAGAACATGAGGTTGTACATAGTTCTGTACAGCATAGCAGGTTCTTCCCAAGGTGTCATAAGTAAACGTTGGTGGAGGTCGTGGAACACGATTTCTCCTCTTCTCAAGCCCTCAGGCATTAGTCCAGATAACTTTGGGACAGCATTAGTGGGAAAACTTGGTGCTTCAACCATGCCTGGAACTGTAAGCTAGGGATAAGCTTCAAGTTCGAGTCGAACATGAGTTCGATTTGATAATTGGCTGTTCGCCCGTTCGGCGAACAGGAACACCCTGTAAAAGTCTATGGGAGAATTTGAAAGTGCTAACTTTAAAGGTTAATATGCAAGTTATTGTCCTACAAAGTGTTTGGGGACCTGGGTCCTGCCCCAGAGGACATGTATCAATGCAAAAAAAAGTTTTAAAAACTATATTTTTTTCGGGAGCAGTGATTTTAATAATGCCTAAAGTTAAACAATAAACGTCAAATATCCCTTTAAATTTTGTACCTGGGGGTGTGTATAGTATGCCTGTTTCCCGTGTTTAGAATTGTCCCTGCACAAAATGTCATTTTTGAAGGAAAACAAGTCATTTAAAACTACTCGCAGCTATTCATGAATTGTCGTGTCCTGGCAATACAGAGAAATGTCATTATAAAAAATGGCAGGGTCCCCCCCACAGTCCATTACCAGGCCCTTAGGGTCTGGTATGAATATTAAGGGGAACCCCGAACCAAAAAAAAGCCTGCAAGCGGGGAAAACCCTATTACGTCGGTGGGTGACCCCGCCGACGTAATAGGGTATTCCCTCCCGGTAAGCGGGGAATACCCAATTTTGTCAGGTGACGCTGCCCCCTCTTACGTCATGGGGGTTTCGTGTGCAGTGAAGACTGGAGACTGCAGCATCGCTGGACATCGGATCACCACGGGACATAGAGAACAATGCTGGACAGACTGGATTGCATCGCTGGAATGTTTTTTTATTTTTAATTTTTTTATGTTTAATAAAGGACTTATCCCAACTGTCTATTTTTTAAAAAATTACACTTTCTTTGTGAAATTGTAGGGGTACAATGTACCCCGTTACCAATTCACATGGGGGGGGGTGGAATCTGGGGGTCTTTGTTAATCTTTGTTAAAGGGGGCTTCCAGATTTCAATAAGCCCCCCACCCGCAGACCCCCCACAACCACCGGGGATGAGGGCCTTGTCCCCATCTCCCCATGTTGAGGGCATGTGACCTGGTACGGGTCAGGAGGGGGGGGCACTCTCTCGTCACCCCCTTTTTTCCTGCAGCCGGCCAGGTTGCATGCTCAGATAAGGGTCTGGTATGGATTTTTGGGGGGACCCCACACCATTTATTTTTTAAAATTTGTGGCGGGGTTCCCCTTAAAATCCATATCAGTCCTAAAGGGTCTGGTATGGATTTTTGGGGGGGACCCCACACCATTTTTTTTATTTTGTGGCGGGGTTCCCCTTAATATCCATACCAGACTTGAAGGGCCTGATATGGAGTTTGGGGGGACCCCCATTTTTTTATTTGGGGGGGGGGGGGGTTTGCAAGGTGTGCTAACCACTAAGGGGTCAATTCACTACAAGATAAATACTGCATACATTTTTTGTTAAAATAAATAAATACATTTGTCTCAAAAGTAGTCAATTCACAAAAAAACATGCATTTCTGACCAATTGTGTTAAATATTTAGCTTTTGTGATATTTATCACTTACATTTAACTTTATTTGACATGCTAACACTGCACCAGAGGAAGATAGTTCTATAAATAAATGCACATGGAAATATGAAACTGTAAAAACTTTCTAGCATGCTTTTCATTCAAGAACCATCTCCCTCGGGTGAAATGTTACAATTTATTTTCATTCCTGAGCTCCACACTGATACATTTTATACTTCTAACCTACTGGCTGTTGCAGCATTTCCCTCATTGTTATTTTGTACATTGCTAAAATACCCGCTGCCTACTGGCAGGTGATAAATAACGAATAAGTGAACTGACTTAAATGATTTATCTAATATTTTTGTGCCATTTACCACACATTCAATATTTTACTTTGCTGAATTGACTCTTTTATTATCTAATGCAATATTTCCCCCAAAAATTGTCACGTGACTTTCATATCGCATGCAGAATCCTTTCGTGAATTGACCGCTAAGTGTTATGGATGCATCCAGTAATAAATACATGACTGTAACAAAAAACATATAATAATAATAATAAAAAAAACATTATATAAATTATTGGTTTGTAAACTTCCAAAAAATAAATAAAAAGTGTAAAGCAAACATAGTTTTCCATTAAATTTACATTAACTACAAGATGTATAAATTACCTATTCTGTCTTCATAATAGATTCCTATATTCGCTTGTACAGCCCAATAAATACTGGTAGAGGAATGGTGAGGTTGATTTACTATAACTGGAGAGTGCAAAATCTGGTGCAGCTCTGCAGAGAAACCAATCAGCTATCAGGTTTGTTGTCAAGGCTTAACTAAACAAGCTGAAGTAAGAAGCTGATTGGCTACCATGTACAGCTGCACCAGATTTTGCACTCTCCAGTTTAAGTAAATCAACCTCAGTGTGGCAGTCAAGGCTCCACTCTTTAGCGCAGTCATGTCAGTTAAAGTACAACTAAAGGCAATTTTTTTTAAAAGTTTTGAATAGAGTGTAGAGGACCCCTGTTTGGCTTTTCCTGCTGCCTTTGATCCCATTAGGGAGATTCATCCTCTCTATTTGGTTAGTTTACCATTATCATTGAAAGTAAAAAGAAAATCCCACATTTTGGTTTGCCCCCAGAAAAGTATTAGAGGAGAAATATTCCAATGGGGACACTAGTTCTGGTGACCTTGGCTGTCCCTAAGGAAGTATCTTAATTTGCAGTGATTTCCTCTCACTTGCTGTTTGGCTATGGGGCAGGAAGTTTAGGGTAATCTCTGCAATGAGACACAGATTGGGAAAAAAAGAAAAGTCTCACTGGGTCATAACCCTCTCTAGATTTATCCAAAATGAAAAATGTTTTTTTTTGCTCTAAAAATAGTTTTTTAAATAATGTAAACATGCTTACAGGATGAGAAAGCAAAGGGGTGACCTCATCAGCACTTTTATAACCTGACGTCATCTTATGACGAAACACTTAGGGCGGAGTGACACGTTAACATCACCAATATCCTAGAGTCTTGGAAGGACAAGCTGTTTGGATGTGTGCAGGCCGGCGCTCCAAACATAAGGCATTTTCCTGTCTACATTGCTGTAAGTGCGATTTAATATAATCTTGAATATTTTTTTTTAAGGATTTTACACCATGTGGAGCTCTTTTATATTTTGGTGAATGCTCTAACACTCGTATTGGGTAAGTAGTTTGCTAAACACAGGAGGGCTCCGGGAACTGTTAAAGGCCTTGGCTGGGCTAAAGCCGCAAGTGCAAATGACCTCTTGTAGTGAGAGGTCATTTGGAGCTGGTAAGCAGACATTCCCGCCTTTATTGGTGGCATTGGTGCACAAGATCACTTTCAATGGTGTTGGATGGTGGAGATGTCCAACAAGAATATCAACACTAGGAAATAATATTTATCGTCACATTACTTGTGAACACTTTTTTCAATATTGTTTTTGTTTATTATTCTTTATTGTTTTTAGTTTAGTGCAACTCTATATACTTACCAATTTTTTGAACTGTATATGTCTTGCAGGAGAGTTGCTGCTTATAGTGTATAAGAAATTGGTTTAGTGCAGTGTTTAAACCATTTTTAAACTTTTATTGTCCAATTACAAGCTAGGGTAAAGAAAGTTACACAGGAAACAGAACTAACATTGGGGGAGATCTACTAAAATCGGAGCACCTAGAATGCAGCTCTGCATGGTAGCCAATCAGCTTCTAACTTTAAGTTGTTAAAGAGGAAGTAAACCCTGCAAAGGTAAAGCATAATGGGCTACTAAGCATCGCATAGCCCATTATGTGTCACTTACCTGAAACTGAAGCCTGCAATGTCAGCGCTGTCCCCTCTTCCACAAAGCATCCATCTTCCTTCCGGGTATCGCGGCTCCGGCACTGTGATTGGCATGTGCGCGGGAGCCGCCAGTCACGGCACGATCTCCTTTAGAAACAGCACTTTTGCCGCTTCTCAGTTGACATCGGCGCCCCTCTCAGTTGTAAATATCTCCTAAACCGTGGAGGTTTGGCAGATATTTCGAGCACCAATAGATAAGCCTTAATTTAGCTTACCTGTAGGTAAAAGTGGTTGTAACGGGTTTACAACCACTTTCAATTAAAGGGGATGTAAAGGTAAAAAAAGTTTTCTTAAATAGCTTCCTTTACCTTAGTGCAGTCCTCCTCCACTTACCTCATCCTTCAACTTTGCTTTTAAATGTCCTTATTTCTTCTAAGAAATCCTCACTTCCTGTTCTTCTGTCTGTAACTCCACACAGTAATGCAAGGCTTTCTCCCTGGTGTGGAGTGTCACGCTCGCCCCCTCCCTTGAGGGGGGAGGGGGCGAGCAAGAGAGTCAGGACGCTCTCTATGTTGCAGATAGAGAAAAGAGCTGTGTGTTAGTGGGCATCCTGACTCTCCTGTAGTGCAAGGGAGGGGGCGAGCATGACACTCCACACCAGGGAGAAAGCCTTGCATTACTATGTGGAGTTACAGACAGAAGAACAGGAAGTGAGGATTTCTCAGAAGAAATAAGGACATTTAAAATCAAAATGGAAGGATGAGGTAAGTGAAGGAGGACTGCACTAAGGTAAAGGAAGCTATTTAGGGATTTTTTTTTTTTACCTTTACAACCCCTTTAAGCTTTGACAATTCAATCCTGAAAGCTGATTAGTTTCTATGCAGAGCTGCACCAGATTTTGCACTCTCCAGTTTTAGTAAATCCCCCCCAGTAAGTAGATATTATCTCCTTTAGTCGCTGGTCACAATTAGACCATTTTGAAAATGGAGGATGTAGGAGCTGTAAGAGTGAATAGGAAATATAGGGAGAGGGAAGAAAAGAAAAAGGCGCACCAGCCTAGTGTGTTACGGTTATAACAATTTAATGGAATAAAAAATGTCAGGCCTCGTACACACGACGAGATATTTTTTTTTTGCCGAGGAAACCGGTTGTGTGTACATTTTCGTAGAGGAAACTGTCGAGAAACTCAACGAGCCAAAAAGAGAGCATGTTCTCTATTTCCTTGACGGGAATGGAGAAAATTGGCTTGTCGAGTTCCTCGACGGCTTCACAAGGAACTCGACAAACAAAACGATGTGTTTCGCCCGTCGAGTTTCTTGGTCGTGTGTACGAGGCCTAATAAAAAACTACTCACAAAGAAAGCAGCATAGTAGGCTTGTCAACAACGCTGTAGTGAATACCCTTCAAACCACACTCCAAATGGGGGAATGAAGATGTGTCACTGCCGGCTGACGCGTTTCGAGGCTCAAAGGACCTCTTCATCAGAGCCCAGCCAGAGGTCCTTTGAGCCTTGAAACGCGTCAGCCGGCAGTGACACATCTTCATCCCCCCATTTGGAGTGTGGTTTGAAGGGTATTTATTACAGCGTTGTTGATAAGCCTACTATGCTGCTTTCTTTGTGAGTAGTTTTTTATTACATTTTTTATTCCATTAAATTGTTATAACGGTAACACACTAGGCTGGTGCGCATTTTTCTTTTCTTCCCTCTCTCTTGCAGGATATTCCCCATCCATGAAGGGCAGCAAGGCTTTTGTTACCGTTTTTGGCACTTTTTTTATGGAACACTGACTGTTGGACAATCCACTCGTGCGCAGGAGTACCGTATTTATCGGGGTATTGTGCGCTCCGGCGTATTTAGCGTGCACCCCTAATGTGGACCCGCAATTCCTGTAAAAAAAAAAATTATACTTACAGTTTTGGTGTCTTGCGCGGCGTCCATCGGCGGCCTCGTCGGGTCCAGCGTCCGTCTGCGGCTTCGGTGGTATCCTCCCGGCTTCTCCCGCGCTGTCTCCCAGTCGAATCGCCGCTTCCTGCACTCAGTTTGAACGCCTCCGCTGACGTATACCGAGTGCAGTACACTCGGCTACATTCGACCAGGCTCAGCTTCACTCGTGCTCACGCTCTGTGACGTTTATGCATGAGCGCGAGCGAAGCCGAGCCTGGCCGAATGTAGCCGAGTGTACTGCACTCGGTATACGTCAGCGGAGGCGTTCAAACTGAGTGCAGGAAGCGGGTATCGGCGTATATCGCGCACCCACGATTTTCCCCTTATTTTAAGGGGAAAAAAGTGCGCGGTATACGCCGATAAATATGTTATTTGTTTTTCTGTGTTCTTAGGAAATATAGGGGTCTGGCATTTTGTTTCTTGAGTATTTTTTTGTTTGTTTGTGGGTTGAAAGAGGTTTAAAGAAATCATAATAGTTTTAGAATTAATAATATATACTAAGATGCGGAAAGCAGCCTCGGGACTACCGTTGTTTGATGTGCCCTTAATAAATATGACAATCACATGTCCCTAAACTGGAGTGGCAGGCCAGCTCACGTCATCACCACAAGTAGTGAAAGAAGTCTTATGAGATGACAAACTTCTCAAACGATCTGTCATCAGGAGCCTTACAGCCTAAGTGCTGCTTATAGATATCACAACATACAAATAAACACTTGTGTGTTCCATATGTCATGGCTGTCACATAAGGAAATTAGTACTTGATGTCAACGTAACTTCTGATCATCTCCCACAATGGTGGTTTGTCATGACTTTTAAGGAACTATGGGAAAGAATACAAATTTCTCTAATAGGCCATGGGATTGGCTGGCTGGGTTTGTATGTTGATTTTGCTGCAAGGGAAGTGATCAGAACACCAGATTTTACTATACTAGAAGTTCACATCATTCGTCAAACTATGTGTAATTCATGCTGTATTTTAATTTCTGTTTCATTTTTATTTGTATGTTTAACCACTTCAGAAGATTTGGCTGCTCAATGACCAGGCCATTTTTTGCGATTCGCCACTGCGTCGCTGTACCTGACAATTGCGTGGTTGTGCAATGCTGTACCCAAACAAAATTGGCGTCCCTTTTTTCTCACAAATAGAGATTTCTTTTGGGGTATTTGATCACCTCTGTGGTTTTTCTTTTTGCGCTATAAATAAAAGAACGACAATTTTGAAAAAAAAACATGGAGGAGATTTACTAAAACTGGCGCACTCAGAATCTGGTGCAGCTGTGCATGGTAACCAATCAGCTTCTACCTTCAGCCTGTTCAATTAAACTTCAGAAATACAACCTGGAAGCCTATCAATTTCTATGCAGAGCTGCATCAGATTTAGCATGCTCCTGTTTTAGTAAATAACTCCCAATATCTTTTACTTTTTCCTATAATAAATAACCCACATTTAAAAAAATAAATAAAGAATTCCTTCCTCAGTTTAGACCGATATGTATTTTTCTACAAAATTTTGGTAAATGTATTAATTGCGATAAGCATACTGTATATTGATTGGTTTGCACTAAAAGTTATAGTGTCTACAAAATAGGGGAAAGATTTATGGCATTTTTATTATTATTTTTTTTTTTTACTAGTAATGGCAGCAAACTGCGATTTTGATCAGGACTGCGATATTGCGGTGGACAAATTGGACACTTTTAACACATTTTTGGAACCATTAACAATTCAGAACCTGTGTTTAGAGGCATTTTAAGAACCAAACGCGACTAAACGTGACTAAACGTGATTAAACTACAACTCATTTAGCATAGTTTTGTTCACAGACGTTTTTCATTTTAACCCAAAAAAATGTAAACGCGCTAAACGGACATTTTTAGACGTCGGTTTCTAGCTGTCAAGTTAAATCGTTCAGGAGAGGTTGAACAACGTCCCTAATATTCCTTTATATTGGCTTCTAAAATTGAAAAATACAGCAATTTAGAATTTGGATAAAGGGATTTAGCACTGGGAAGCCGTGTTCCGCCCCCCAAAAAAAAAAATTAAAACCAGCAGCTACAGATACTGCAGCTGCTGGCTTTTAGTAAATGGACACTTACCTGTCCTGGAGTCCAGCGATGTTGGCACAGAAGCTGATGTTTCCATCAGCTGTCGGGTGCTGCCGCTCGCCATTGCGGGTAAGGATACTCTGCAGTGTAGCCTTTCAGATTCACGCAGGGAACCCTACTGTGCATGCGTGAGGCCCGCTCCTCCCTCTTACTGGCATGGCGGCCGTGAGAGGGAGGAGGGAGCCCCGTGCTGACGTCACGGGCCGCTGTCCGAACTCCCGGAAGTGGGAAAGGATACCTGTCAAAGACAGGTATCCTGTCCCCCCTCCCCCCAAAAGGTGCCAATTGCGGCACCGGAGGGGGGGGGAGGGATCCGATGAGTGGAAGTTCCACTTTTGGGAGGAACTCTGCTTTAATGATAAAAAGTGCATTTTATATACAACTATACAGATCAGACCAAAGTGAGGGGCAAATGAGGAGGAAAGAGGGACATTGCTCCAAATCATGGACAGTCCCTCAAAATCAGGGACAGTTGGGAGCAGAAGGTTTTTGCATAGAATGCATGAAGGTAAAAAAAACTTCTGCCTTTGGAATCACTTGAAGGCCGATGTCAACAGGCTTTGGGCTACAAATTCAGAGTACTGTATTTTCTGGCGTATAAGGCCTTGTACACACGGCCGAACATGTCCGATGAAAACGGTCCGCGGACCGTTTTCATCGGACATGTCTGCTGGGAGGTTTTGGTCTGATGTGTGTACACACCATCAGACCAAAATCCCCGCGGACAGAGAACGCGGTGACGTAGAAGACACCGACGTTCTCTGACACAACGTTCTGCTTCCACGCATGTCCGATGAGTCATACCAACCATCGGACATGTCCGACGGACAGCTTTCCAGCAGACAAGTTTTTTGCTGGAGTAGAGTGGGTGGGAGGACTTGAAATTTACACCGAGGCTCTTATGCCGCGTACACACGACCGTTTTTCATAACGAGAAAAATTTAATTTTTTTAATTGGTCATTAAAAACCGTCGTGTGTAGGCTCCAAAGCATTTTTCTCGACGAGAAAAATGGCCATTAAAAATTTAGAACCTGCTTTTTTCTCAACCTTTTTCATGTCGTCGTTTTTCTCATTGCGAAAAATGGTCGTGTGTAGGCTTTAACCACTTACCCCCCGGACCATATTGCTGCCCAAAGACCAGAGTACTTTTTGCGATTCGGGACTGCGTCGCTTTAACAGACAATTGCGCGGTCGTGCGACGTGGCTCCCAAACAAAATTGGCGTCCTTTTTTTCCCACAAATAGAGCTTTCTTTTGGTGGTATTTGATCACCTCTGCGTTTTTTATTTTTTGCGCTATAAACAAAAATAGAACGACAATTTTGAAAAAAATGAATATTTTTTACTTTTTGCTGTAATAAATATCCCCCAAAAATATATAAAAAAACATTTTTTTTCCTCAGTTTAGGCCGATACGTATTCTTCTACATATTTTTCGTAAAAAAAAATCGCAATAAGCGTTTATTGATTGGTTTGCGCAAAAGTTATAGCGTTTACAAAATAGGGGGTATTTTTATGGCATTTTTATTAATATTTTTTTTACTAGTAATGGCGGCGATCAGCGATTTTTTTTTCGGTATTGCGACATTATGGCGGACACTTCGGACATTTTTGACACATTTTTGGGACCATTGGCATTTTTATAGCGATCAGTGCTATAAAAATGCATTAGATTACTATAAAAATGCCACTGGCAGTGAAGGGGTTAACACTAGGGGGCGGGGAAGGGGTTAAGTATGCCTGGGTGTGTTCTTACTGTGGGGGGGGGGGGGTGGCCTCACTAGGGGAAACACTGATCTTCTGTTCATACATTGTATGAACAGAAAATCAGCATCTCCCCTGCTGACAGGAACGAGAGCTGTGTGTTTACACACACAGCTCCCGTTCCCCGCTCTGTACCGAGCGATCGCGTGTGCCCGGCGGCGATCGCGCCCGCCGGGCACACGCACGGGAGTCGGGGGCGAGCGGGGGGCGGCTAATAGGCAGGACGTCATATTACGTGCTCTCGCCTAGGAGAGCCACCTTGTGGACGTATTTCGACGGTGCGGCGACGGCAAGTGGTTAACGAAGGGGAAAAAGACGCGCATGCTTAGAAGCAAGTTATGAGAATGAAAATATGCATAATCAGCCCAAAGGGTGGTGCCATTCAAATGGAACTTTCCCTTTATAGTGCCGTTGTACGTGTTGTAAGTCACCACGTTTTTTTTTCACGTTCGCGTGTATGTAAGAATCACGTTGAGAAAAACGTTGTTTTTTTCCATGACATTAAAAACGGCATTAGATGTGAGATGCTGAAAAAGACTACTATGGGCAGGAAAAAAAGTGACTTCCCTGCATTGGTGCCCCTCTCTTTCCTGACAACTTCAGCTTTTTCAATTACGTTTTAACAATAAAACCTTGAAGCTTGGTTACAATGCACAGCTGCAACAGATTCTGTGTGCGTCAGTAAATCTCCCTGTGTATGATTGGACACAGCCGATCAGTAGCTTTCAGGGGAATCTGTAATCTGGCTGTAATCTGCTGCCAAATCCATGCTGTGTCCAATCACAGCACAGGTTTGGCGGGGGGGGCCATGCAATCACGCCTCAAACTTGGAAGAAGGCCGGTCATGTACATGTATGTGACTATCTCTGCTTGTACCTGCCATCCACTCGTAGTGTATTTACTGTGAGCGGTTGCTAGGTGGTTAAGGTAACTTGATTAACATAATAAAAATCATTTCATTTACTAGCTGGAAATAATAAATATTTGTATGAAATATTATTTATATATCTGCCAAAATATTAAATATATTTGTATGAAATAATTTAGCCCTGAACATAATAAATAGAAACATATATATAAATAAATAATAAAAAAACACTGTATCTTCCCTTTAACCCAGAATGTGTGTTGCCAGTGGGAATATGTGCCACAGGCCCTTCAAAATATGATGTCAATTCAGCCTTGGACTAGTTTAGCCTTGAGTATTTGACTCATATTGTGTAGTAACATTCAAAATACATACTGATTTACCAAAGGAAATAAAATCCAGATGGAGAGATTCATTGTCTGATCCGGTTTCCTTTTATAGGGAAAAAAATTCAATGTGCTGTTTAATGTATGAACTTATATTTAAACATTCCCTGTCGCAATTCTTTGTTCTTTAAACAAATTCACCCCAAAGATCTCAGGTTGTCCCTGTTATTTAAAGGCCAAACACAATATTCCCAACGCACACGTTCCTGAGAAACGGCTGTGGAAATCAGTGGGTGCTGCAGCCACCACCGGCTGGAAACCGGAAGAATTCAAAGCAGAAAGTATGTCACCGGCACACCAAGGATCTGCGCGAAGGACCATCAGTCAGCTTCATCGGTTAACCGATGAGAACGGTCCATCGGACCGTTCGCATCGGGTGTACTGATCGTGTGTACGAGGCCTTAATGACCAAGCCATTTTTTGCGATATGACACTGTATCGCTTTAACTGACAATTGCGCGGTCTTGCGACCCTGTACCCATACAAAAGTGATGTCCCATTTTCCAAACGAATAGAGCTTTATTTTCGTGGTATTTGATCACCTCTGTGGTTTTTATTTTTTTTTGTGTGCTATAAGCAAAAAAGGAGCGTAAATTTTGAAAAAAATATATATTTTTTACTTTTTTGCTGTAATAAATTTCCCCCAAAAAATGCAAATAAAATAATTTCTTCATCAGTTTAGGCCAATATGTATTCTTCTACATATTTTTAGTAATGATGATCAATTTTGACAAATTTTTGGGACCATTGTCATTTTTACAATGCACTGATTACTGTAAAAATGACACTGGAAGTGAAAGGGTTAACCACTAGGTGGCGCTGAAGGGGTTAAGTGTGTCCTAGGGAGTGATTCTAACTTTTAGGGGGAGGAACTACCAGTGACACGTCACTGATCACTGTTACCGATCACAGGGAATAGTAGATCACTGACGTGTCACTGTTCTGCCTTTGCCAACCACAATCGCAGACCGCCCGGGAACATTGAGTTCCCGGGACCCGCGGGCACCTCCGACGGCAAATTTATATTTCAATGTATTTTTTATTAAAGAAAAACAAGTTCCAATGTAGACAGACACATTGGCTGAACTAAGCAACATAGCAATACAAAGATATAGAAAACATGGCCATAACACACATCCTCCAGTTATCACAACAGCCGACGCAAATTTAAAGGGACTTACAGGTACGCCCATTTGCCTGCCCGTGCCATTGTGTCGACGTATATCGTTGTGTGCTGGTCGGCAAGCGGTTAAAGAGAAAAAACACAAAATGCATTAAAAACGCGGGTTTAAAAAAACTCAAAACACACTGCAAAAAGTGCCTGAAAAATGCATTAACCGCAACCGCAAAGATGTGAACCTAGACTTAGAAAAGGAAGGCGCTAGCAAATGTGGGGGGGGGGGGGGGTTTATTTACTAAAGGCAAATTTACTTTGCACAACAAGTGCACTTGGAAGTGCAGTTGCTGTAGATCCGAGGGGCACATGCAAGGACAATAAAAAACAGCATTTTTGCTTGTACATGATTGGATGATAAAATCAGCAGAGCTTCCGCTCAGATCTACAGTGACTGCATTTCCAAGTGCACATTCAAGCAGTAAAGCAACCCCATTCATTAGTCTCTTCCCCCACTCTCCATCCTGAAACATCCCCCAGCCCAGGGGGAGAGGAAACAGCAGCCCGGGGGGAGAGGAAGGAAGCCAACAGCAGCACCGGAGGGGGGGGGGAGCGCAACACGGGGGGAAGCCCAGGCAGTAGGGGAATTGTCCCCGCACAGAGTGATTAGGGTGTGCCCAAGCACATTTGGCATACCCCCTGCGTACACCTATGGAAATGATTTAGTTAGGACTGAACAAACTAGCACTAAACAGGAAGGTAGGACAGGGGTTTACAAATCGTATAAGTAAACAAGTTGTAGTACCGTGTTTCCCCGAAAGTAAGCCCTACCCCGAAAATAAGACCTAGCGTTACTTTCCAGGACGGCTGCAATATAAGCCCTACCCTGAAAATAAGCCCTAGTTTAAAATGCTTGTATAATCCAATCTATTACAGTATTATATAATGTACAATGTGTGTGTTTCTGTAATATAAATCCGGGAGGAGAGCTCCGGCGGGTCACAGAAGCGCAGAGTCGTGCTATAACGAAGGTATTTGGCATAATTATATTACATAAACACACACATTGTACATTATATAATACTGTAATAGAGTGAATTATGTGATTTTACAAGCATTTTAACTTGGTCACACTGGAGAGAGAGGGGGAGAGAAGACAGTACATTACATGGTAAGACCTACCCCGAAAATAAGTCCTACTGTGTCTTTTGTTGCCAAAATATATATAAGACCCGGACTTATTTTCGGGGAAACACGGTAACACACAACAAACACCAGATATCAACATGAAATAAACAAAGGCAACCTGATACAATTCAATACAACATAGAAAACATACATATTGGTGGGACAGAACACCAAAGTGCTTTGATTTTCATTAAAAGAGATTATACATAATTATGGTTTGTACCGGTGTATAGAATTTCTGAAGGCAATTACTGTATGTGTAAGGATTTCTTAAATACCGTTCTCTATGCTTCTTTTACACAGGGCCCCAAAATACTTGCAACTGAACAAGAACCTGGAGACACCACTCTCTGTTTTATGTTCCTCCTTCAAAGTCAAATAGACAATGTGATTGGTCGATGTGTATTTATCAGTTATTCTTACAGCCAAAGCCAAAACCCCAACTCTGTAAATGTTTCCTTAAAATATTTTCCTTAAATCATCTGAAGCAAACACTCGCTCTCTTTTCAAATAACAATTGTAAAATCGGCCAAACATTTTGCCTGTGATGTACCAACTCTTTCCGACGGAGGTAGAAAAACCGTATAAATGTTTGCCTTAAATGTGCAAACCGTTTCCAAAAAAATATTCAAGCTGTATAAACGTTTGCTTAGGAGCATAAACTGTTTTAGACTGAGGTGGAATATTATTGCTTGAGATTTGTATGATATTTTAGAGCAGCAATGGGTATCCACAAAAATGAAGTGATGCTCAACTGGCCCTTTCCATGGATACGAATACAAGAAACACCCAGCAGAAGAAAAACAGCAATGGAAACTTCAGGAGAGAATTGGCTGAACCATCTAATCTCCCCTATTTCTCTATAAGTAAATTCTCCCACAGACATTACAATTTCCAAACACATTCTAAGAATAATATTTTGTTTTTGGCACATGCTTCTATTAGCAAGTAGGCAGGTTATTCTTCCCACCTCTAGATGGCACTGTGCTGATGCTCGTGACCACGTCCATTTTTGTGACGAAACGTTGGGTAAGCGACGTTCTGACGTCACCGCGCTCAGCTGTACCCGGAAGACACGGGCAGGCGGATCGAGGAGCCGGCCGGCTCGATCTTTTATATGCACATAGCATTTTTTATCTTTGAATACATTTACGTTGGATTTTATGCTATGCGAGCTCCTTTTCTCTTTTTATGGCGCATCCTGCAATATACATCGATTGAGGTTGTATCGCATTGATGCCTTTCATGTTGGACATCTAACCAGCTTACATGCGATTTTCGATCTCCTGTGATACGAGATCAATTCCAGCTGGTAAGAGGTAGTGTATCATTAAGGTGGAGGTGCTTCTCTATCATCACATTTCGGGTTGCTGTAATTTCCCTCATCACTTGGAGATTGAAGTTTCAATTATTTCTTTGGACTATATGGGATTTATTCACCTATGATATTTCACTCCTATGGACTTTAATTGGTTCATCACATCTATATGGATTTTTTCATTCTCCGTTTAACCATTGAGAGTGTCTGATCATTTATTATATATATTTTTATATTCACGTTGTTTTATTTATTCACGTTTGTTACTCATGTATTTGGCACAGCTACATATATGTCACGTTTATATGTATTTAACCCTATTAGCGCAGCTTGTTTTTTCTTTTTCTTGTATTTGTGTAGTACAACACTTTTAGGGCCAGATTCATAAAAGAGATACGACGGCGTATCTCCTCATACGCCGTCGTATCTCTGAGATCCGTCGGTCGTATCTATGCGCCTGATTCATAGAATCAGGTTACGCATAGATCTCCCTAAGATCCGACAGGTGGAAGTGACTTACACCGTCGGATCTTAGGCTGCAATTCTAGGCCGGCCGCTAGGTGGCGATTCCATTGCGGTCGGCGTAGAATATGCAAATGAGTCGTTACGCCGATTCACGAACGTACGCTTGCCCGTCGCATTAAATTTACGCCATTTCCGTAAGAGATACGCGCCGTAAAGATAAAGCTGCCCCATAGGTGGTCTAGCCAATGTTAAGTATGGCCGTCGTTCCCGCGTCGAAATTTGAAATTTAACGTCGTTTGCGTAAGTCGTCCGTGAATGGCGCTGGACACCATTTACGTTAACGTCGAAACCAATGACGTCCTTGCGACGTCATTTAGCGCAATGCACGTCGGGAAATTTAAGGGACGGAGCATGCGCAGTACGTTCGGCGCGGGAACGCGCCTAATTTAAATGATACATGCCCCATTTGAATTAGGTGGGCTTGCGCCGGGCGGATTTACGCTACGCCGCCGCAACTTTACAGGCAAGTGCTTTGTGAATCAAGCACTTGCCCGTAAAACTTGCGGCGGTGTAACGTAAATGTGATACGTTACACCTCCGCTTAGTTACGCGATTCTACCTGAATCTGGCCCTTAGTTGCTTGCTTGATTTCCACTGAATAAGCGCAATTTTTCTTTTTACCACTGTGCTGATGCTACCATGAATAGAAGTCGTAGTGTTGTACATAAGCCCTGTACACACGATCAGAGTTTCTGTCGGAATAAACTCCGACGGGTTTTTCAGACGGAATTCCGTTTAAGCTGTCTTGCATACACACCATATTCCGATGGTCAAAAATGCGGTGATTTACAACACTACGACGAGCCTAAAAAAATGAAGTTCAATGCTTCGGAGCATGCGTCTTATGCTGCGTAAACGCGATCATTTTTCGGGTTGTGCGGATTTACGCTACGCCGCCGCAACTTTACAGGCAAGTGCTTTGCGAATCAAGCACTTGCCCGTAAAACTTGCGGCGGTGTAACGTAAATGTGATACGTTACACCTCCGCTTAGTTACGCGATTCTACCTGAATCTGGCCCTTAGTTGCTTGCTTGATTTCCACTGAATAAGCGCAATTTTTCTTTTTACCACTGTGCTGATGCTACCATGAAGAGAAGTCGTAGTGTTGTACATAAGCCCTGTACACACGATCAGAGTTTCTGTCGGAATAAACTCTGACGGGTTTTTCAGACGGAATTCCGTTTAAGCTGTCTTGCATACACACCATATTCCGATGGTCAAAAATGCGGTGATTTACAACACTACGACGAGCCTAAAAAAATGAAGTTCAATGCTTTGGAGCATGCGTCTTATGCTGCGTACACGCGATCATTTTTCGGGTTGTAAAAAACGTCGTTTTTCAGGCTCTAGAAAAAACAATGTTTTTTTCAACTTGATCATTAAAACGGTTTTGCCTACACACAATCGCGGAAAAAAAATGCTCTAGCAAAGCGCAGGGGAGGACAACACGTACAATGGCACTATAAAGGGGAAGTTCCATGCAGATGGCGCCACCCTTTGGGCTGCTTTAGCTGATTCCGTGTTAGTAAAAGACGATTCGCGCTTTTCTGTCTGTTACAGCGTGATGAATGTGCTTACTCCATTACGAACGGTAGTTTTACCAGAACAAGTGTGTGGGCCCCATAGGACTTCTTTCCGTCGGAGTTTAGAAATATAACATGTTTTATTTTTCCCGATGGAAAAAATTCCTATCGTAAATTCCGACCATCTGTGTTGAACTCCGACGAAGAAAAAAACATGCATGCTCAGAATCAACTCGACGCATGCTCGGAAGCATTGAACTTTTTTTTTTCTCGGCTTGTCATAGTGTTTTATGTCACCGTGTTTTGGACGGTCGGAATTTGATCTGACAGTGTGTATGCAAGACAGCTTGAACAAAATTCAGACGGAAAATTCCAGCTGATTTTATCCCATCGGAAATTCCGGTCGTGTGTACAGGGCATAACGTTTTAAGCAGGAGGCCTAGGAGGCGATATGTCACTGCCTGTTTCAACCCTCAAAATGCAGACTGGGTTGCTCGAAGGTATCATTTACTGCAAGCGGAGGGTGGATGGGGGGGGGGGTGTTGATTTTTGCCAAAGCGGAGCATCACAACTGTGGCATGTGTACACCTCTGTAAATGGAACTAAACCCTCTTATTCGTTACAGGCAAGGAATCAGTCATCCTGGCCTCTGTTTGAATTTCAGGTGCCATGGTCCTGCACATGTGATCAGTTATGACACCAGCCACTTCATAACTTGACAGGTCCATTGAGAGCATGAGCACACGTGAGCTCAAATTTGTGCACATGAGCGCAGCACTGCACCAATTCTGCAAGTATTCCTTAAAGGGGTTGTAATGGTACAATTTTTTTTCCTAAATAGCTTCCTTTACCTTAGTGCAGTCCGCCTTCACTTACCTCATCCTTCCATTTTGCTTTTAAATGTCCTTATTTTTTCTGAGAAATCCTCACTTCCTGTTCTTCTGTCTGTAACTCCACACAGTAATGCAAGGCTTTCTCCCTGGTGTGGAGTGTCACGCTCGCCCCCTCCCATGGACTACAGGAGAGTCAGGACGCCCACTAACACACAGCTCCTTTCTCTATCTGCAACGTAGAGAGCGTCCTGACTCTCCTGTAGTCCAGGGGAGGGGGCGAGCACGACACTCCACACCAGGGAGAAAGCCTTGCATTACTGTGTGGAGTTACAGACAGAAGAACAGGAAGTGAGGATTTCTCAGAAGAAATAAGGACATTTAAAAGCAAAATGGAAGGATGAGGTAAGTGAAGGAGGACTGCACTAAGGTAAAGGAAGCTATTTAGGAAAAATAAATTACCTTTACAACCCCTTTAAGGGCCCTTTCACACATAACGGATCCGTATTGATCTGCCCCGTGTGTGTCCGCGGCTCATCGGGGATCAGGGATGGACTGGCCATAGGGACTACAGGGAGTTTCCCGGTGGGCCGATGGCTCAGTGGGCCGTTTTTTAACGCCCTGGCAGCGCCCCAGTGTGAAAGCACTCAGGCTTTCACACTGGGACTGCAGCGGAAGCGTTTTTCAGTCGCTTTACAGGCGCTATTTTTAGCCCAAAAGCGCCTAAAAAACTCCTCAGTGTAAAAAGGGGTCCTACACTCACCCCCTCTCTTTTACACTCACTCTCTTTTTCTTACACTCACCCCCCTCTCTCACCCCCTTTCCCTCAACCCTCCCTCTCTCTCACCCTCTCATGATATACAATGATGGATGTGGAGGCCTTTTGGTGGGCGTGATTTTTCAGGGGGGGGGCAGCATTTTATTGAATTAAAGTGGGCCGGTCTGGATGAAGTCCAGGGCCAAATTTTTGTCCCAGTCCAGCCCTGTCGGGGATCATCCGTAAATCCTCGCTGAGCTGTCGGCGGACAGGGCGGTCCCCGCACACTGTGCACAGACCGCCCTGTCTTTCCTCCGCTCTCCCCTATGGGGAATAGGATGAATACGGACCGTGTGTCCGTAATCATCCGATCCGTTCCGCCAGACTGAAGAAAAATAGGGGTTTCTTCCGTCCGAAAAGCGGATCTTTGCGGACGCGGATGTTTGTGGACGTTAGCGAATGCATCATTCGCTAACGTCTGCAATCCTATAGGGATACATTACAAGTCCGTAAACGGACTTGTAATAAACGGACCGTTTGTCCCTACGTGTGAAAGGGCCCTAACTGCAAAGGAGAAAAAACAGGTCTCCTGTGAAACAGATATGATCTGTGTGGCAGAGCTGCGTACATCTCAGAACTGGACGGACAACAGAAATACAAATCCTTTGACAGGAAAATCAGTTTAACCACTTGCTTACTGGGCACATATACCCCCCTCCTGCCCAGGTAATATTTCAGCCTCCAGGCACTGCGTCGCTTTAACTGACAATTGCGCAGTCATGCGACGTGGCTCCCAAACAAAATTGACGTCCTTTTTTCCCCACAAGTAGAGCTTTCTTTTGGTAGTATTTGATCACCTCTGCGTTTTTTTTTTTTTGCGCTATAAACAAAAAAAAGAGCGACAATTTTGAAAAAAAATTCAATATGTTTTACTTGTTGCTATAATAAATATCCCAATTTTTTTTAAAAAAACATTTTTTTTCTCAGTCTAGGCCGATGCATATTCTTCTACATATTTTTGGTAAAAAAAAAAAAAAAAATCGCAATAAACTAGTAATGGCGGCGATCTGCGATTTTTATTGGGACTGAGACATTATGGCGGACACATCGGACTCTTTTGACACAATTTTGGGACCATTCACATTTATACAGCGATCAGTACTATAAATATGCACTAATTACTGTATAAATGTGACTAGCGGGGAAGGGGTTAACACTAGGGGGTGAGGAAGGGGTTAAATGTGTACCATGCATAGTCTTTCTAACTGTGGGGGAAGGGGACTGACTAGGGGAGGTGACCGATCTGTGTCCCTATGTACAAGGGACACAGATCGATCTCCTTTCTCCCTGGCAGAACGTGGATCTGTGGGCCAGATTCACAAAAGAGATACGACGGCGTATTTCCTGATACGCCATCGTATCTCTGTTTTAGGGGCTTCCTAACTATGCGACTGATTCATAGAATCAGTTACGCAAAGTTTGCCCTAAGATCCGACAGGTGTAATTGTTTTACACTGTCGGATCTTAGGATGCAATACCGCGGCCGCCGCTGGGGGGAGTTTGCGTCGTAAACCAGCGTCGGGTATGCAAATTAGTACTTGCGGCGATCCACTACGGTTTTTTGCGTTTGCTACGTCGCTGCTAGTCTAGTTTCCCGTCGCAAAGTTAGTCGTCGTTTTAGCTGCCCTAACTTTACACAGCCCATGTTAAAGTATGGCCGTCGTTCCCGCGTCGAAATTCAAAAAAAAATTTTCTTGCGTAAGACGTCCGGGAATACGAAAGTACGCTACGCACGTCGCCGTTCGAAAAAATGACGTCACTTCGCGCAAAGCACGGCGGGAAATTCAAAAGTGAGCATGCGCAGTAGGTCCGGCGCGGGAGCGCGCCTAATTTAAATGGCACATGCCCCTTTGAATTACGCGGGCTTACGCCGGAGGCTGCTGGCGTAGGTTTTCATTGCAAGTGCTTTGTGAATCAGGCACTTGCGATGAAAACTTGCGGCGGTGTAACGTATCTACGATACGTTACGCCGCCGCACTTCTACGTGAATCTGGCCCTGTGTGTTTACACACACAGATCCACGTCCTTGTCTGTGTAACCGCCGATCGCGGGTGCCTGGTGGACATCGCGGCCCCCAGGCATCTCGGTGATGCGTCGGGCACGCGCGCGCGCGCCCCCCAGTGGCTGGAGGCCGGCAATTGGCATCCACATCCACGTCAGGAAGTGGTTAATAAGACTGTTGTTTGAAAAAATAAAAAATATTAAATTTTTATTGAAACCTTGAAAAGCAGCTTAAAAAAAATACAGATCCCTCTGTGCAGTTTTCTAATACACTCCCCAAGTGTTGTTCGAATATTAAACCTATCTTGTATCCATAAACACTAGACGAGACATTGAAGAAAGTTTTCCATTACAAGGACCGGGAACATAATAATGGCGGTTGCAAGGCAATTATACTTAAGTGCTCCACTTTCTAGATGAAAAAAACATTTGATATAACAAAATGAGATTGGGTAATAAAAAACTATTTGCTGCCTCCCTTCAAACCAATACATATGTATTTAGTGAGTAAGGGGAGCAAGCCTTTTACATAAGAGCCGATACATTCACTCCTTTACTAAGCAAAAGCTAAGATATTCTTCCTGATCCCTTCACAGGTTTCACTTTTTCTCCGATTGACGAAGGAGATTATTTTTGCGTTCTCACAGCTCATATTCTTCGTGTCAGAATTCTAATCCTCACGAGGGTTCAGCGCAAAGCAGAAACGGACAGGGATGTGTAAACACCTTCAAGAGTAGTTTAAAATACTCTCTCATATTAAACCATCTGTTTATATGCAGAGGGAAAAAACCTTCCAATTTTCTGTAACCAGACCCCGGCCTGAGATCCTTTGGGTGGTCTGTGTGTCAAAACCTGATTGAAAAGCCATTCAGAATGGTCAGGCTTCGCTGTAACTCTTTGCATGCCACACATGTGGGTTCATTCACTGACACAAAGGGCGCTGTGAAAGATACAGTCGTTCATAGCCACCAATCAGAATTCATGAGATTCCGGTAAACTGAAGATCTGATTGGCTGCTTGTTATTACTGCACTTGTTCATTGCCTTTCTACATCAGCAATATTCTTTACAACGAGAGTGTGACCTTGGTTTACGAGTAACGCGGATAACCACTTAAAGGAACACTAAGGGCCAGATTCACAAAGAGATACGACGGTGTATCTCCTGATACGCCGTCGTATCTCTGACTTACACTGGTCGTATCTATGCGCCTGATTCATAGAATCAGTTACGCATAGATATGGCTAAGATCCGACAGTGTTACACTGTGTTACACCGTCGGATCTTATTTTCAATTTGAAAATGGCGCGGGAGGCGTTCCCGCTGATTTACGCTAAAAAATATGTAAATCAGCGAGATACGCGAATTCACGAACGTATGCGGACCCGACGCAGTGTTGTTACGACGTTTCCGTAGCGGTTTTCCCGGTGTATACTTACCCCTGCTTCTATGAGGCGCAGCCAATGTTAAGTATAGCCGTCGTTCCCGCGTCGAGTTTGAATTTTTTTACGCCGTTTGCGTACGCCGATTCTGAAACCCGCGCGTTGCAAGTTACGCTCACGTCGAAACAATGCAATGCACGCCGGGAAATTTCGTGGACGGCGCATGCTCATTTAAATCAGCGCGGGAACGCGCCTGATTTAAATAGTACACTCCCCCTAGCCGCGGAATTTGAATTCCCCCGGGGGTTTTACGATCCGCCGCCGCAAGTTTGGAGGAAAGTGGTTTGTGAATTACCCACTTGCCTCTCAAACTTGCGGCATCGTATCTTAAAACAGATAGATCGAGCGGATCTAAAGATCCGCTGATCTACGTGAATCTAGCCCTAAAGGTTCGTTTTTTATTAGATCAATTGATTGCTGTAAGCAAGAGCATTTAAATATCACTTACCTCGTTTTTCGTTTAGACCTCCAAAATACAGTAATCCAGGTTTGAAAATGCCATTTCCTGTCTCTCCTCTTCTTGCTTTCCACCAGCATCTGAGCCGTTTTGCATGGTGGAAAGCAGAATGTGCTCACCCCCTCCCTATGACTACAGCCCTGCGTGAAGATGCTCTCTTATCACTCACAGGCATGGAGGCTAAGCCTAATGGGAACTGTAGTTCCCATTAGGCCGTGATGTAGCAAGAATGAATGTGCACCGCAAACCAGGAAGTCAGTGAGAATAATGATTCAGGAGTGACGGAGGTGAATAAAACAGCTCAATTTCAACAGGTATCAAACTAGTTATAATGCAAAACATTACTTTTTACTTTATCAGCTACTGTCAGACTTTATTTTAAGAGGAAAATATTTTTGTCTTTACAACCCCTTTAAGCCCCGGACCTTTAGGCAGCTAAAGGACCCGGCCAGTTTTTGCGATTCGGCACTGCGTCGCTTTAACTGACAATTGCGCGGTCATGCGATGTGGCTCCCAAACAAAATTGGCGTCCTTTTTTCCCCACAAATAGAGATTTATTTTGGTGGTATTTGATCACCTCTGCGGTTTTTATTTTTTGCGCTATAAACAAAAATAGAGCGACAATTTTGAAAAAAATACAATATTTTTTACTTTTTTCTATAATAAATATCCCCCAAAAATATATAAAACATTATTTTTTTCCTCAGTTTAGGCCGATACGTATTCTACCTTTTTTTGGTAAAAAAAATCGCAATAAGCGTTTATCGATTGGTTTGCGCAAAATTTATAGCGTTTACAAAAAAGGGGATAGTTTTATTGAATTTTTATAAAAAAAATGTTTTACTACTAATGGCGGCGATCAGTGATTTTTTCCGTGACTGCGACATTATGGCGGACACTTCGGACAATTTTGACACATTTTTGGGACCATTGTCATTTTCACAGCAAAAAATGCATTGTTTACTGTGAAAATGACAGTTGCAGTTTGGGAGTTAACCACAAGGGGGCGCTGATGGGGTTATGTATGACCACATTTGTGTTTCTAACTGTAGGGGGTGTGTGGCTGTAGGTGTGACGTCATCGATTGTGGTTCCCTATAAAAGGGAACACACGATCGATGACGGCGCCACAGTGAAGAACGGGGAAGCTGTGTTTGGGTCCGCGAGTCCACGGTCACGGAGCTTCGGACCGGGGTCGCGTGCACGCGCCCGTGGCGCGCGACCCCACGGCTGGGCTTAAAGAGCCACGTACATGTATGTGGATGTGCCCAGCCGTGCCATTCTGCTGACGTATATCGGCGTGAAGGGGTCCTTAAGTGGTTAACGAGCATTTGGAATAACGAGCAACTTTAAAAAAAAAAAAATTCTGACTTGGTTTGCGAGTGTTGTCTTGCAAAACAAACAGAATTCAAGCTAAAGGGGCGTGCAGTACTGCATTTGGCCAGAGGTGCGGGGGCTCCGGAGCCGAGCAGAGCTGATTGGAGCCGTTCGGAGCTGTTCGTAAATACTCAGAAAAACTCAGAAATACTCAGTTCCCGATCCTTTCCGTGGTTTTCCGAGTTCAGCCAAGCTGTCCCCGAGCCTTTCCGTGTATTTCTGAGGCTCTTCTGCGCCCCCCACCTCTGGCCACATGCGGTATTGCATGCCATAGAGGTCTATGCAGAACAAATTATCTTAGTTTCCATTGACTTCTATGGGGAAACTCGCTTTGATATGCAAATGTACTTTGGATTACAAGCATTCTCTTGGAACGGATTATGTTCGTAATCGACGGTTAAACTGTACAGTAAAACTGTGGATTGTGAGTATTAATCGTTCCAGAAACATGCACGTAATCCAAATCGCTCGTATATCAAAGCAAATTTCCCCATAATGGTGATTCATTCCACAAGCTTTTATTCATAAGTCCTTCAGTTTATAGTCCATATAAAAAGATAAAAGCAATGAGGTTGTGTAACCATAAAATGTCTATCCACAATTGGAAGCCTCCACAAGGGGATCAGAACAGAATTCAGCAGGAGCTACATAGTATAAAAGAGAAGAGAGGCGCCTCTAAGGCCTAATACACACGATCGGAATTTCCGATTGAAAAAGTCGGAAATTCCGACCGTGTGTATGCCCCATCGGAAATTCCGATGAATTCCATAGAAGATTACATAGAGAACATGTTCTCTTGTCCGTTGGAATTCCGAAGTGAATTTGGTCCGACAAAGGTCCGATCGTGTGTACATTAGTGTAGCAATATGGTTACATTTAATGAACATTTAGCAACTCACACGGTTGATAATTAAAAGAGGCACATCTAAGTATGGAAGCATCCGGGGTAAAGCCGTCCACATAGACCATCCTCCGCACCGCCGGCTCTCACCGCTGTGAGTCTGCAATCGTGACCGGGAAGACTACCCTGCAGTAGAGCGATCGGAAAGCGAGGCTTGAAGTGGTTGTGGAGCATGACGTTGATGGTGATGTGGAGATGTTTTTTTAAATCGTACCTCTACCTATTCACCAAAAAGTAAGTATTAAAAAATATTAAAATCTTTTTATAGAAATTATAAAATTGTGTCCCTCAATGTATATCCATCGTCAATCACAACGCCTGCCTACCAGAAAAAAAATAAAAAAATAAAAACGCTTTCAGATCTGGGGTAGCACTGCCACCTTATGACGGCACATGAAGTCACGTGACATCAGAAGGGGCAGTGCCAACAGGTGATGTAGTGGAGGGTCCCGCCCCTTGCCTATATAAGAACTGTCAAAGTGGAGAGGAGGCAGATGGCTGGAGGTCTCCTGAGAGTTTTTTTTTTCTATTTTTCAGGTGATTGACGATGGCTGTACATCGAGGAACAATATTTGTTATTTTTCTTTAATAAAGCACCTCCTGTGGTTATTACTTTTTTACACTATTTTGGTGAATGGGTAGGGGTACGATGTACCCAATACCAATTCACATTGATAACATCCTGTGAATGACGAAACGCGTCTGGAAGGCTACGTCAGTGACGTCACCACACTGAGGAGGAGGGCTCCTTACATGCCGGCAGGCATTTGTTTGTAATCTTTACATGCTGTTTTAAAACATTCTTTTGTGAGTATATCTCATTTTTTTTTATAAATTGCTTGTTATACGGAGTCACGCTATGTGCGCCTCTCTTTTTCATTCTAACTGAACCAATTGGATTTGGCTGTTATCGTGTACCTGGAGTTAACCTGTTCCATCCGGGAACCCTGAGGAGTTAAAGGTCGTGGCTGGGCTATAGCCAACTGATTGAATTGCTTGCCCTCTGATAAGTGGCCTATTATTCCGGTGGAGGGTTCACTTACATTGCTTACATGTCACTTGGTGGTGTGGATCGTAGGATTTTTTTCTGCAGTAAATTAACCCTCAAGAATTTATGTCCAATCATCTAAGGGATATGGTAATTTCCCCATGGACTTTTATTTAGTGATTCCTATATAATCTATATGGACTTTTCTCACTTATCATACCTTCAGAGTCTGTTATCAATAATGTTTTAAACTTTTTTTGGCGCGGCTTTTTTGTCCCTGAATTCACATGGGGGGTCGGAATTGGGGGCCCCCTTTTTAAAGGGGGCTTCCAAATTCCGATAATTCCCACGCCCGCAGACCAAAGCACCCTCCTCATGTTGGCAAGCGACCTGGTATGGTTCAGGAGGCTCGCTCCTACCCCCCTTTTTCCTGACCTGCCAGAGTGCATTCTCGGATAAAGGTCTGATATGGATTTTCGGGGGACCCCACGCCATGTTTTTTTAAAATAGCGTGGAGTTACCCTTAAAATCTCTACCAGACTGCCTAGAATGGATTTTGGGAGGGACCCCACGCCATTTTTTTCTTATTCTGTCAGGGGATTTGCCTTAACCACTTCAATACAGGGCACATTTACCCCCTTCCTGCCCTTTTAGTACTCTCACACTTTGAATGACAGTCGTCAAACTGTACCCAAACAACATTTTGGTACAACATTTTTATAATTTTTTTTCACACAAATAAGCTTTCTTTAGGTGGTATTTAATCACCACTAGGTTTTTTATTTTTTGCGATAAAAGTAAAATAAGAGCGTTTTTTTAAAAAACACACTTTTTTATAGTTTTGTATTTGAAATTTTGCTAATAAGTAATCTTTGTTCATACATTTGGACCAAAATGTATACTGCTACATATCTTTGGTAAAAATAACACAAATTAGTGGATATTATTTAGTCTGTATGAAAGTTGTAGTCTACGCGCTTCGGTGCAAATCATAAAAAATGTCACTGTACTGACAGCCTATCTCATTTCCTGGGGCCCTGAAATGTCAGGACAGTACAAATATCCCTCAAATTACCCTGTTTGGAAAGTAGACAGTCCAAGGTATTTAGTAAGAGGCATGGTGAGTTTTTTAAAGTTGTAATTTTTTCCCACAATTCTTGGGAAAATTAAGAAATTATTTTTTTACACAAAATTGTCATAAAAGAAAAGTTATTTCTCACACACTGGTGGTGTTTGAACACTGTAACCCCTCACAGTTACTCTTGCTGGGTTCAGTAATGGGCCTTCTGTTAAAATATTGAAATTAGAAACACATTGAAATGACATGCACCTGTCAAAAATTGGGCCTTGGGTGTTGGTGATGCATGAACACTGTAACGCCTCACAGTTACTCTTGCTGGGTGCAGGAATGGCCCCTGCTATTAAAAATGTGAAAAAAATGTAAATGTTATGCACCTGTCAATCGAGCGACGAGCGATGGAGGGGGGGAGGAACGACCAACCGACCTACTTAACTACTGACCGTAGGGTGTGGTGGCGGGCGACTGCACGCCCCCCCTAAAAAATGGAGCACCAACCGCCGCTGGTGTCAAGTGTCCCTGTCGGAGGACAGACAGAATGTTGGTGCCATTGTCACATACAACCATAACTGGCTCAAGCTGCCATGGCGTCAACAACCTCTGGGCCTGCCCCTGCAGAGCTGACAGAATCTGGCTACTTTCCCCTAGACAGATCAACTGAAACGCTTAGGAAGCACTGCTGGTTTAGAGGACAATTCAGCAGAGAGAAGAAGAGGAGAGGGTGGAGCAGACAGATGTGGCAGAATCACCACCAGATTTTTGAAGGCGTAGTGGCGGAACAAGCTCCAGCACTGAAGCCTGTCCTTCATCCTTTCCAGCTGCCAGCAAAGTTACCCAGTGTGCCGTGAAGGAAATGTAACGTCTCTGACCATGCCTGCTGGACCATGAGTCAGCAGTTATGTGAACCTTGCTGCTGACCGCCAACAAGGCCAAAACATTGCCTTCCACATGACGATACAGAGCTGGAATAGCCTTACGTGAAAATAAATACATTTTTGGAACCTGCCACTGTGATACAACACATTCTTCAAATTCACGAAAGGGGGCAGAGTCTATCAGATGAAAAGGCAGCAGTTGTAGTGCTAGCAATTTGGCCAATCTAGCATTTAGACGCTGAAAATGTGGATGGCTGGAACAGTATTCTTTTCATGGTTAAGAAACTGGGATAGTGAAATTTGCCTGATGAATGTGGTGTACTGCTAGCAGATTGGGTGCAAGTACCTGTGGCACCCATTGCTATACCATCATTCCTCTCAGTGGAGGTTTTTGAGAACTATTGAACTTTTAGAAGTCAGCGGGGATTTAGTAGCACCCTGCACCTGTGAAGCTCTGTGGTGTGATGTAATAGGGTTGCTGCCCTTAAACCGGCCCCTTGAGGACATCCTGCCTTGTTGGAATTGTGCCTCCTACTCCTCACTTTCCTCTTCTGTTCCCACAAGTACCCAAGTATGGTCAGGTCACATCATCCCCTCCCTCCTTATCACTGGAGCAAACTTGGCAGTATGCTGCAGCTGGGGGAACATGACTGCTAGTTTCTTGTCCATCATTGGCAACCCCTCTCTCTAGGCTCATGTTACTCCCTTCCTTAACCTGGGAACATCGGTAGCATTCAAATTTCTGTGCATCCTCCAGCAGCATGTAACTGACACTATGATTGAATAATTCAGGTGATTCCCCTGTGCATGATGGTGAGGCTACGGAAGGGGTAGCTGTGGACGAGGAGCCGGTGGAATAGGCTGCTTTGGTAGCTGTGGTGGAAGGCAAACTAGTATGAGCCTGGGCAGAGGATGAGGAGGATGAGGACGGCTTAGTTATCCACTCCACCAACTCTTCTGCATGTTGTGGCTCAATAACATGGCCAGCACTAGGAAAAAAGGACAAGCGTGCCCTGCCTGCAGAGGATGCACCATGTCCGCGACCACTACTTTTCACTGTAGACACAGAGCCTGCTTTCCCTCTTTTAGTGGCCTGTGAGCGTCTGCCTCTCCTTGCTGGCCTTCCGGAACATGATGGGGATTTTTTGGGGGAAATTTTATAACTTTTTATTATAGAGTGTGGGATGGAAATATGGTGCTTGGGTGCAATACTTTTGTGCTTGGTGCATTATAAACCGTTTTATTATGTTTTTTTTTATTTTTATGGGGGGTTTTTATAACTTTTTATTATAGAGTGTGGGATGGGAATATGCTGCAATACTTTGGTGCACTATAAACTGTTTTATTATAGTTTTTTTTTTTATATAAGAAAATAAGGGTGCAGCAATTGTGGAGATTTTTTTTGCTGCAAAAAAAAACTAAAACAAAATAAATGTAAAAAAAAAAAACAGAAGGAGGACCGTTTCCAGCGGATAATCCTCTCGTATGTACGGGGCCTAAGATACACTACGCCGCCGCAACTTATTTTTTTTTTTCAACAAAATTGCGCCGTAAGTTACGGCGGCATAGTGTATCTTTGGCGGCGTAAGGGCGCGGAATTCAAATGGATGTAATGGGGGCGTGTTTTATGTAAATACATCGTGACCCGATGTAAACAACGTTTTTTTTAACTGCGCATGCGCCGTCTGTGGGGATATCCCAGTGCGCATGCTCCAAATTAAACCGGAACCAGCCAATGCTTACGACGGTGACGTCATTCTACGCAAATCCCTATTCGCTAACGACTTACGCGAACAACGTAAAAGATTCAAAATTGGACGTGGGAACGACGGCCATACTTAACATTGAGTACGCCACCATATAGCAGCTTTAACTATACGCCGGAAAAAGCCGAACGGATACAAAACAAAGATACGACGCGGGAATTTTATAATTACGCCGGCGTATCCGGCGTAATCCTTTTGTGGATCTGCCCCTACATGTTTTGGCTTGACCTCCTGGCTTACAAGTCCAAGTGCCAAGTTGTATGGGGGCAGGCTCACCCAGTAGGAGTATCTGTAAATGATGCATGGGTGTCCATGAACAGTCAATTCATTTTGAATGATCTGGGAAGTGTCTTAAACTGTCAAACTGATATCTTCAACATGTGCCCAAACCTATCTGCACCTACCTATCTGGAGGTCAATCCTTTGCAGTGAAGGAAACACTTGGTGAAGATTTATTTGCATGTGTGTTGGGGTATGATGGATAATATATCTGGAGGACATCTATGTATGGACTGTTACAAAAACTGTTTATATGGAGGATGATCACACATTATTTTCACTTTTTTGTAGTGCAATATTATAGAATGGAAGCGCTTTTATTAGTTATTGTGATTTAGAGACATTTATAGCAATGCACTACTATATGGTTGGCATTTGAGTAAATTAGATATTAATTTTAAGTGTTGGCTGTATCATAGGTAAATGTACAGTGTTGTTTTATTAATGTATTAATGCTCAGATATACAGTATGTCAGATTGAGAGCCATATCCGGTAAGTCCTTTATTGATTTTCAGCAATCCGCAACCATCTCTTTCTGCTGCACTAACAGACCACACTGCTCTTTCTTGTACATTACTTCTGCAAATTACAAGAAAAAACACAGTAATGAAATGTTCTTGAAACCTATCCTGCCATGAAGAGAGGAGCGCTTAGTAGAAGCAATTCAGGGAAAGAGGAAAATTAGATTGCTTAGCTGTGCTATTGTGGCAGCATATAACACAGCAAATTGCTCTTATTTACCAAGATAAAGTACATAAGATGACTACCCAGCTAAAGAGTCAGAGACATTATATGCTTTTAAGTTCAGTGAACTTTTGGAGGATCTTAACCCTGGAATAAAAAAATAAAAAAATCAGCAGCTACAAATACTGTAACCGCTGACTTTTATAAAAAGACACTTACCTGTCCTAGGATCCAGCACTGTCCTCACCTGGGCTGGATCGTGACCGGTCTTCGAGGTCCCATATTTACTGTGTGAAGCTGTCTGTGACTCCTTGTGACTTCACAGCTGGCTCCCCACATGAATGCACAAACCAAACTGTGCTCTCTAAATGGACCTACAGCCTCCTGGAACCTGTGACCAGGGCCGCCTTAATAGCATCATGGGCCCCTGGGCAAAGTAATGCTCTGGGGCCCCTACAATGATGACAATGCAGGTAAACAGACATCAAGTAGGTAGAAGGCAGACTGCTTCCCTGGTGTATCTATCACTCTCAGTGCCATCATGGACCCCCCAAATTCGGGGCAGCGTGAGCTCAAGGACCAGATTGCTTTGGGGAAAGTGCAGGGGCCCTCCATGCAGCTGGGGCCCCTGGGCAGTGCCCAGGTGTGCCCTCTCATTAAGACAGCCCTGCCTGTGACCTGTCCCTGGGGGTTACAGACAAAAGGGTGGGGGGGGGGATTATAACTTCTGCTTGGATTGCCTAGGTGATTCCAGTGGAATTGTAAGCACTAACCTGCAAGAAATAGGTATCTGCTCAAAAAAAAGTCACATTTTAGGTTTTTAAAGTGTTGCCTACTATGGAGCATCTGGGGTGGGGCAAATTTAGATTGGGTGTTGGGGGGGGGGGGGGCTGTGACCGATTTTAGTCTTGTCTAGGACAGCACAAGACTAAAATACACCATTGACTATAGATAAGCCTTATAATAGGCTTACCTATAGGCAGGGCTTTATTTCTAAAACAATAGGTGCTGGAACTCCACAACGAACACTCCCAAAACCTCTGCCCCCACACACACCTCACAAACAGTAGGAGGGTCTTTAAGGGGCATTAAATACCAGTATTGCATTACATACAGAGTGCAGAGTTCAGGAGAGATGCACATAGAGTGCAGAGCTGTCACTTGTAAACACAGAAACTGGACTTCTGTGTTTACACGTGATTGTGGTGAGCAGGCACCAAAGGGTCTGAGCCAGAGGTGATGGAACTGAGTTCCCCCAAGTTCCACCTGAACAAAAGCCCTGTCTATAGGTACAAATTATGCACTTTAAAGGGGTTGTAAAGGTTCGTGTTTTTTCACCTTAATGCATCCTATACATTAAGGTGAAAAAAATTCTGACACTGACCGGCCCCTTAGTCCCCCGTTTTACTCACCTGAGCCCTATTATTCCCATGGTGGAGACGCACTCTTCCTCTCTGCCCGGGGTCCTCAGCTCTTGATTGGATAGATTGATAGCAGTGCAGCCATTGGCTCTCGCTGCTGTCAATAAAATCCAATGATGCGGGTGCCAGGGGGCGGGGCCGAGTCCAGCACTCTGTGTCTATGGACGCAAATACTGGATTCGGGAGCGTGCCCGCAAGGCAACCCCAGGGGCGCTTCTCCCAGGGGGTTAACTGATGCAAGAAGAAGCCGCCAGAGCCGCCGGGAGACCCCAGAAGAGGAAAATCGGGGGCCACACTGTGCAAAACAAACTGCACAGTGGAGGCACTTTAAGCTAAGATTATTTTTTGCTGTTGTTTTTTTGATACAGTATTTTTTTTTGTCAAAAAATTTGGACTCTGTCAGTCAAAAACATTGGCCAGTGGCCCTATGAATAGTGATTTTTTTTTTTAAAACAAGAACACTGCAATGGCGGAATGTAAATATTAAAATGTCTCACAAACCTTCCCCAGTTCACTAGCATATGCCTTCACTTAGGCTGGCCATACATGGTCGAATTTCGAAAGAATTTTCTTTTGAAAATCAGAAAATTTGTGCATTTTGTCATCTGATGATGCCACCATTGATTTCGAAATTCGACCAACCAAAATTTCACCTTGTGTTGCTACAGAAAATAATTTTCGTGTCTTGCTATCTTCTTTTCTTTCCGGGAAATTTATTTTCTTGCACATTTCTTTTTCAATTACATTACTCACATGATTCTCCCATCATTGATTAGAAAATCGCTAGTTTTTCAAAGAATTTCCAACATGTCCGATTATTAAAATTCAATGGGCGCGTGAAAATCGGCTGTTGCTGCAGCTCACTAATGGTGCGGAATATAAACAAAGGGCCAGATTCACAGAAAAAGTACACCCGAGTATCTGCTGATACTCCGGCGTACTTTCAAATTTGCAGCGTCGTATCTTAATTTGTAATTCACAAACAAGATACGACGGCATTTGGCTAAGATCCGACAGGCGTACGCCTTCGGATCTTAGGATGCAATACTTCGGCCGCCGCTGGGTGGAGATTGCGTCGTTTTCCGCGTTGGGTATGCTAATTAGCTGTTTACGGCGATCCACGAAGGTACGCGCGTTCGTTGCATTCTCTTACGTCGTCGCTAGTCGGCTTTTCGCGTCGCAAAGTTACGGCTGCTATTGAGGTGGTGTAACAATAGACAGCCCATGTTAAAGTATGGTCGTCGTTCCCGCGTCGAATTTCAAATTATTATTTTTTTGCGTAAGTCGTCCGGGAATACGAAAGTACGTTACGTACGTCGCCATTCAAAACATTACGTCGGGGCGACGTCATTTCGCGCAAAGCACGGCGGGAAATTTCAAAACGGAGCATGCGCAGTACGTGCGCCTAATTTAAATGGTCCCCGCCCCATTGGAATTAGGCGCTGGACGGCTTTACGCTACGCCGCCGCAAGTTTACACGCAAGTGCTTTGTGAATCAAGCACTTAAGATGAAAACTTGCGGCGGAGTAACGTAAAGGACATACGTTACGCCGCCACAATTCTTTATGAATCTGGCCCAAAAATTCTTAGACAAGATTTTCTAAAGAAAATGCTTTCGAAATTTGACCCATGTATGGCCTGCCTTAGTAGAGTGACTTGTTACATTGCTGAGGACTGACATTGAATGCTTTCTTATCTGTTACTGTGACTGGTACATTAAAATATAAAATATGAAACTTTAACACAGTGATATAAAATGTTTTGTTTTGTTCACTAAAGTTTACACCTTTAGATGAGTGATTAATTCTAAACACTCCAAAAATGTTGATGAGCGCTGGCTGAAACCAGTACAGTCTAGCAGTTCTGTTTAAAATGTAACTACGGCTATGCTGAATATAAATATGTGTACTTTATTGTACTGAGTAATCATTATTTTTTTTTTTTACAGTAGCAAAATATGCAGCAAGTACACCACAGCAGAGCTAAAGCTTTCATTTCACTTGGAGCTCTTTAAACTTTTATATTGTGTATACATACATTAGCATTGTACGTTGCTGTGCAAACATCATATAAATATGCTAACGAGGAAAGAATTACCACTGCACATTAACATCCCCAAAGGGTCAGATTAAGGCCTCATGCACCCTCGCTTCTCGTAAACGCTGTTTTCTCCTAACTCAACATTAAAAGCCCCCTAAGCTACATTTTTTTTCAAACCAGTTTAGCAGCGTTTGGGCGTTTATTTATTCTTTGACCAGAATTTTTATTTATTCTGACAACTGAAATGAATACATGCTGAAGTGCTAAACCACACCTCCCAACATTTTGAGATGTAAATGAGAGACACCTACTAGCAAATGTATGTAGGCATAGGACACGCCGCCTGCCACACCCCCTTAAAGGAGAAAAAAACCCAAAAAAAGGTTACTGTATTTTTCGCTCTATAAGACATACTTTCCCCCCCCCCCAAAAAAACTAGGGGAAATGTCTGTGCGCCTTTTGGAGCGAATGCTGACCAGCAGAGTCGCTAATAGGGGGATCGTTTTGGGTGGCAGAACAATGCCCTATGTATCTCTCTGCCCAGCTAAATCCTGCTTCTCCCCTGCTTTAATTAACATCGGCATTCACATGTAAATCGCGCAGGCATTGTTAAGTAAATTAGGTCGATCACTGCGATTCATATGCAAATCACGCCTCATCCTCTGCATGCCGCCCACCTAGACAGCATACAGTTGAGCATAGGGGGCATGTAGAGGTAATCAAAAAGGGGGGTTTGAGGTGCAGAGGTGTGCAGAGGTGCAGAGTTGAATGGGAAGGAAGGGATGGATTGCAGAGGTTAGCAGAGTAAGGTTTTAGGGGACAGAGGCGCGCCTCGTCATTGGATGTAATTGACAGCAGCAGCCAATGGCTGCGCTGCTATCAATCCATCCAACCTAGCCAATCAACGGCCAGGCTGGGAACTGAAGAGGATGATGGGGACGAGCGCGGGAATTTCAAGGGGTGAGGTAAGTAAAACAGGGGCTCGGGGGGAGGGGGGCGGTGCTGTTGGATTCTTTTTTACCTTAATGCATAGGATGCATTAAGGTGAAAAAACATTTACCTTTACAACCCCTTTAAAACCCATCTATAATGCCTCGTACACACGACCATTTTCCTCTGCAAAAATCATCAAGAAAAATGCTGGCAGAGTTCAGTGTGTGTTCAGTTCAGTGTGTGTGCAAGGAAAGCTTGACAAGAACAAGAACCCCGTTGAGGAAAACAAAGTTTCTTTTACAACGAGATTCTCGGTCGTGTGTACGAGGCCTAAGACAGATCATTCTGAAGAAACACTACTTACGTCAGTGGTCATCAACCCTGTCCTCATGGCCCAGGTTTTATGTATTACCTTGGGGAGATGCCGACTAGAATACTGCAATCACTGAGCAGCAAATGATATCACCTGTAATGTATTTCTGTTATCTTGCAAACTTGGCCTGTTAGTGGGCCCTGAGGACAGGGTTGATGACCACTGACTTACGTGATCTCCAGAACTCAATACCGACTTGCAGCACTTAATAATAATAATAATAATAATAATAATAATAGCTAAAATAATATCTAATTGGGAGATAATTCAGAAAAGGCAATCAAAAACCAAAAACTATTCAACTGAAATGAACCAATTCATCAACAGTCACACATTTGCTTGTAAATATCAAATCCAAAAGCCCATTATTTCTTATATTGCTAAGTGCTTGTTCTATAAAAAATGAACACATCTTAAATTTTTCTCGTGAATACATAAAACATTTTTGCCTTTGCTCTTCAATAGATAGCATTGTGAGGTCAAGTACAATATTAATACTTGTGAAAGGATCTAAACTCTCATATATAGCTGAGATGAGAGACCTATGTAACATTTTTCGACTAATGTAAAGAGAAGGTCACTAATTCATAAATGTTCTTAACCTTAACCCGGCCCCCCCCCCTTATTTTATGCCACCCTTTCTCCGAAAACATAAGTCACCAGTCTGAATTAAACACATCTCCTATTCTATTCTTTACTGTCTATTTCGACAATACCCCATTCTATTGACATTTTATTTATTATTACTGATGGTGGACATATTTTCATACATTCAGTCAGTACTAATGTGAATGATTCTATGAAGGTTGAGTGGTTGAATAGAGGTGTTAAAAGGTCTTTGAATCAATTGTTATAAATTGCCCTATTCAGAAAATTAGATGACATATTTTTAAAGAAAGATACAAAGAAACTGCATAGATATAAATTTTTCAATACATTGCAAACATTTTTTGTTTTGTTTGCACAATTTATCTACTTTACTTTGATATGATTTGAGGTGTTAGAAGGTCTTGCGGTTGAAAAACACTTTTTTTCCAGCTCTTAAAAATGTTATAGAAAGTCAATTATATAATGGTGCGAATGTATTTCAAATAATTCCATATCGTAAAGTGAATTATGTGCATTGTATTTTTTATTATACATTATAAGATACTAAATAATAAAACCTGTTTCAGATTTCGTCTTCCTCACCCTCGTGTATACACACATATCTCTGGTTCATATATAAAAATAAATAAAGGAAATAAATAAATGTATTACTGTATAATACGTTTTTAATATATTACACACATAACTTTTTTAATAAATTACAAACATTTTTATTTATTTTTTGTTAGTGCTATTTATCCATTCTACATTAATATGACTCCAAGTGGTACAAGGTCTCATTGTTGAAATACATTTCTGTATTGTTTTTTTTCGAAGAACTTTAAAATGTTATTCAATGGAAAATATATAAATAATGGTATTATTTCATGGACTGAATGTATTTCAGATGAAATCTTTTGTAAAGTGAGTTATATTTTACAGGATAGCAAATATTCAGAACAAAAAATAATAAAACTGTTTTCATCATTTTCCTAATTATTGTATATATACACATGAAGCCTTAGTACATTTATGCAAATAAATAAATATACCTCTATATAGGTATACATTTTTAACACATTAAACATTACTTTTTAATACATTACAGCAATTGTTTTTGTTTGTACTATTTATTTATTCCACTTTTAATATGATTTGAGTTGGTACAAGGTCTTGCTGTTGAAAAGCACTTTTATATATTTTTTCCAGCTCTTTTAAAACTATACAATGTAATACAATTAAATTATGATATTATTCAGTGGAGTGACTGTATTTTAAATGCATATGTATTGTAAAGTGAATTATGTGCTATGTATTTATTAGCAAATATTCAGAACATTAAATAATAAAACTGTTCTCAGCCAGCCTTTTTAACATTGTTGTATATACACCAGTGGCAGCTGGTGCTCAAAATGTTTGTGGGTGGCACAAACGAAAAAACAAACAAAAATAAAAACAATTGCAGCCTCACTGTGCCCATCAAATGCAGCCACTGGGCCCATCAAATGCAGCCACTGTGCCATCAATTGTCACCACTTTGCCATGCCATCAAACGCAGCCACCGTGCCATCAATTGTCACCACTTTGCCATGCCATCAAACGCAGCCACTGTGCCCATCAATTGTCGCCACTGTGCCATGCCATCAAACGCAGCCACTGTGCCCATCAATTGTCGCCACTATGCCAATTGTCTCCGCTGTGCCACTGTGCCCTTTAATTGTCGCCACTGTGCCCTTTAATTGTCACCAATGTGCCAATTGATGCCTCTGTGCCCTTTAATTGTTGCCACTGTGCCCATTGTCGCCACTGTGCCAATTGATGCCACTGTCACTGTGCCAAATGTCACCACTGTGCCAATTGATGCCACTGTCACTGTGCCCATTGTCGCCACTCCGTCAATTGATGCCACTGCCACTGTGCCCATTGTCACCAGTGTGCCCATTGTCGCCACTGTCACTGTGCCAATTGTCGCCGCTGTGCCCTGTAAAATTACCCTCCACCCGCCCGGCACTTACTTTTCTGGGGTCAGCCATCCTCCTTCCACGTCCCTCAATGTCTTCTCCCGCCCTCGATGATGCTTCAGCCAATCAGGTTACTGGTAACTAGAACCTGGTGAACCTGATTGGCTGAGACGCCTGTCAGTCTTATATATATGTATATGTATGTGTATATATATATATATATATATATATATATGTATATATATATATGTATATATATATATATATATATATATATATATATATATATATATATATATATATGCCATTGGAAATGTTTTGTTCAATAAGTGCATACAATTCCTATTGATTTGGCCAGAAATAATAAGTTCTTGTGCTCTATGCCCGTGCACAAGGAGGGGTTATGGAGTTGAAGAGTGTGGGGAGAGAGGTTTGTGTTCTTTGTAATCCATCAGAAATAAAGTAGGCAGGGCTGACACCACATGCTTAGGAATTCAGAGCTGTGCTGTCATATCAAACAGAAAGACTGAAGCCTGCTATATTTCTGGTACATCAACATTTTTTTTATGTACTTTCAATATGCATGTTTAAGTCCCCATTCAACCCTTAGTGTTTTGCAGCTTGAATCTCGAAGCTCCAGAAAACTGGGAAAAAAATCTATTATTCTCTATAGAGTTGGTTCACATTACCCCTAAGTCACCTGAAGCCAAATGCCTGAAGCTAAAAAAAAGTTCTGTAGCTTTTTTTTGTAGCTCGAATTCAGCAGATTTCTGTGTTTTTGAAGCATTTATTGTTTCAAAGAAATGCATAGAAATGCTTGAATTGATTGTTTTAGTGTGTTTAGTCAGGCATTATTGAACGTTTTTATGCTCAAATTCAATAATTAAATGAAAATAAATAATTAAATAAATAAACACTAAAAGCAAAAAATAAATTAATCCCTAACCCCAAACCTTAACGCTAATATTAACCCGTAACCCTAATCCCTAACCCTAATCCTAATCCTAACCCTTAATCCTAATATTAAACCATAACCCTAATATTAAACCCTAAACCCTAACACTAATATCAACCCCTAACCCTAATCATAAACCCTAACCCATAACTTAACAAATAAAAGTAATTACATAAATGCATAAATAATATATTAACCCCTAACTCTAACCTTTAAACCCTAACCCTAAACCCCTTACAAAAAAAAGTAAAATAAATAAATAATAATGATTATAAATAAATAATAGCAGATAAAAAAGCTGAAAAACATAACAAAACATGATTAAAACTGATCATATTTTTTTTTATTGGGTAATTAAATGCCAAAGCTCAAAAACGCTTTAAAAACGTTGTACACAAAATCGAAAAAAAATTTAAACATGCATATAAACGCTTGAAAAAACGCCTGAAAATATGTTAAAAAACGCCTAAAGAGTTGAAACATGGAGAAAATGTGTATGTACTCCACAGATATACTAAATATGTTTTTTTATTTTTATTTTGCCTTGACATACACTTTAAGCTTCAAATTGATTGAGTGCCTTTTTCTTTCTGAAGAGGTCTCATACTGAAAATGAAGTCAATTATTGTACATCTTTTAACAGCAGACATTTTCTAACCTGCCCAATAGATGAAGGGTTGGCCGGTTTGGTTGGCATCTTTCTTCGCCCTCAGACATGAGATTGTTGCTTGTTATCTCATGTCTGTGTGCTGCTTAACTGTCTTCCAGACTATAACAATTAAATTTAAGGCCACGTCTTCCATGGATAAACAGACGCAGTGTGAAAAAAAGCCGGTTAGGTCACACTTTTGAGCTTATACAAAGATACAGAAAAATATGCACTTTAACAATAAGCCCCTGTAATCTACGGCCTTATCAGCTCTCCAGTAAGAGCAACAGAGGTGCAATTAAGAGAGAATTTGTCTAGGGAGTCTTTCAGTTGCTTTTCTTCTCTTCTGAATGTCTAATGTCCAATTGCTTTTGACGTAGAATCAACGGTGAGCCATTTATTGGCTTTGCTAGAATGTTACATCCATTATGTCTCCTGTTTTATGACTTAGTAAAGGTGTATCCTGGTAACTGCAAGGTCAATCTGTTGTTAAAATGCCAAAGTTAAGGAAATTATACTCTCACACTATAAACAGTAAACTCTGTTTGCAGATATAATTGCTTAATGGCTGTAGTGAGTATCTGCAGTTAGAAAAGGGAAGAAGGATGGAACGAGTCGGCATTATAGAAGAAATAGAATGTTCTCAATAGATCTTCATAAATAAATAAAAAAAAAGATCATTCAACGCAATGCTAATGGGCCATTTTGTTATCCATATACAAAGTGAAAACAATTGTTTGTTGGGGCTTTTTCATACATATGTAAAAGCTGTAATGCACATTTTTGACATGTGTCATTTTGTGCACTTATGGGCATTTTAAAGCCAACTCCAGACAAATAGCTAAATGCACAATTAAAATAAATAGATGTATAGATGTATAGATGTAGGTTATGAAAAGGAATGGGAGGGATTATAGTGGTGCCTTAAACAAGTCACAAAAAATGTAGTCAAATCAGTAGATAAATATAAGCATTTTATTGATGATACAAAAATAGTATTAACATTAACAGTGGACTAGAATTGACAAGGGTTGTTACAAAGTCCCGACATGTTTCGGCAAAACGTTGCCTTCCTCAGGGGTATGAATCAATCAATGTATTTTGTACAATCTATTGATTAAACTGCTGATATTTTTCACCATTGGTAGTCTACTCAGCGCCCATTAATTGAAATCTCAATATGTTTAAACCAGGTATGTATGGAGGCTATATTAGCCCCTTATGGGGGACAGGTTACCACAGGTTATTACTTTGTGGTCCTTTCAATCCCTTATTAGTTATTTTTGAATTTTTGTTTTAAAGTATGCAATACTAGCCCCCTGCAATCACACTAAGGTCTGGTTGATGTTTTGGGTGACTTTGCGGTTTGCTGCATCTGGCTCTGCTTCCTATGTGGACCCGGGGTAGGTACAGCTCCTTCACAATGGTTATTTTCCACACATTGGATCCATATTTGTTCATTTATTCTCTGAGAACGCAGCCCTGTTTTAAAACATTATTTTTTTTCATATTCTCTGAACTAATTACCTGTATGTATCTTTTAATAGATTGTACAAAATACATTGATTGATTCATACCCCTGAGGAATGTTTTGCCGAAACATGTCGGGACTTTGTAACAACCCTTGTCAATTCTAGTCTACTGTTAAAGGAGTTGTAAAGGAATTTTTTTTTTGCTGAAATTACTATTTACAGGGTATAGAGACAAAATAGTTAACCGATTCCTTTTAAAAACGATTAAAAATAGATACAAATTAATCATATAATGTACCTGTAGTTTCAGTTTCGTTTTTGCATCTAGTTTCGTCTTTGCATGTTACTTCCTGCCTCTGTGCTATACAGAGCCATAGAGCAGTGATGGTTTGGAAAACGAAACTAGAAGCTCCCAGTACTGTGGTCATCAGGAAACAGACAACCAGGAAGTGTCCAGAACAGAGAAGGATTACAGCAACATCAGAGCAAAAACGAACAATGAGGACATGAAACCAGGACTGCAGTAAGGTAAAGGAAGCTATTTAGCTAAAAAAAAAAATTCCTTTAGTGACCCTTTAATGTTTTTAATACTATTTTTGTATTATCAATAAAATGCTTATATTTATCTACTGATTTGACAAAAATTTTTGTGACTTGTTTAAGGCACCGCTATAATCCCTCCCATTCCTTTTCATAACCCTATAATATAACTCATAGGGATGAGGTGCCGGATGCAACAGAGGACACATCAATCACTCTTATTCACATGTATAGATGTAGCGCTATCCCTGTAGGACCCGCTGATAGTATTAGGTCCTCTGTTTGTGCCTCGACTTTGCAAAAGGCCTCAACCCCTCTGACACCTCCACCACCTGTACCCCTTTAGTCAATGCGGGTCTAGCAATTTTGCATAAATTGAAGGTCCCCCTGAGATTAGACTCCAGACCATATAGGGGATAACAGGGTATATTTCCTAAAGTGATTGTAAAGGTTTGTTTCTTTTTTTGTAAAATAACAAACATGTTATACTTACCTGCTCTGTGTAAGGGTTTTGCACAGAGCGGCCCTGATCCTCCTATTTTTGGGGTCTCCTGGTGGCGCTCCTGGCTCCTCCTCTTCATTGGTGCCCCCATGGAAAAACACTTTCAATGGGGGCAACCATGCTATCAATCTATCCAATGAGGACCCGAGACAGCGGTTGAAGCTGCTGTTCACGTCACTGAAACGATCGGGTTCAGGACTTACGTGCAGTTGAAGCTCAGCTGCAGTGTAGAAGGTTTTTCACCTTAAAGGATCACTAAAGAATTTTTTTTTTTTATTACAAACTTGTTATACTTACCTCCACTGTGCAGCTCGTTTTGCACAGAGTGGCCCCGAACCTGGTCTTCTGGGGTCCCTCGGCGGCTGTCTCGGCTTGCATGGTGTTGAGTTCTTGCGGGTGCGCTCCCGCGATACAGCCGGTGGCCATAGCCGCTCACTGTATCACTCGGCTCCGGCGCGCCACATCATAGGATGTGATTGACAGCAGCACGAGCCAATGGCTGCGCTGCTTTCAATCCATCCACTGTAACAAATCAACGGCCAGCCTGAGGATGAGGATGTCGGGGCGAGCGCGGGACTTTCGAGGGGGTCAGGTAAGTAAAAAGGGGGGACTGGGGGGGCTGGTATTGTCGGATGTTTTTTCACCTTAATGCATAGAATGCATTAAGGTGAATTTTTTATTTTTTTACCTTTGCAACCCCTTTAATGCATTGAATGCATTAAGGTGAAAAACCTTGTGGGTTTGCAACTCATTTAAGAAACATATGCACAAAATATAGCAGTACAGTATATGATATATGTTTACACACGGCTCTCCCCGTTCTTCAGCTCCGGGGACCGATCGCGGGACTCCAGCGGCGATCGGGTCCGCGAGTCCCGCGGTCATGGTCACGGAGCTTCGGACCGGGTCGCAGGAGTGCTGACATATAGGAGCGTGAAGGGGTCCTTAAGTGGTTAGTTTTTTTTTTTTTATCACTTTTATTGCTATCGCAATTAATGTAAACATCTCTTGCCATAGCAATAAAGCATGACAGGTTCTCTTTATGGAGAGATCTGAGGTCTATAAGACCCCAAATCTCTCTTCTACCTTTAAAAGCAAAAGATACAAATTAATAGCCAGATTCAGAAAGACTGGCTTAAGTTTGTGCGGGCGTAGCGTATCTCAGATACACTACACGCCGTAACTTAGAGAGGCAGGTACCGTATTCACAAAGAACTTGCGTCCTAAGTTACGGTGGCGTAGTGTAAATGGGCCGGCGTAAGCCCGCGTAATTCAAAGTAGGCTGGTAGTGGGCGTGTTGTATAGTAATGAATCGTGACCCCACGTAAATGACGCGCCTAACGAACGGTGCATGCGCCGTCCGTGGACGTATCCCAGTGGGCAT